>NC_084577.2:14765086-14802586 GCF_033978685.3 Nerophis lumbriciformis
ACGTATATATATATATATATATATATATATATATATATATATATATATGTATATGTACAGTATATATATATATATATATATATATATATATATATATATATATATATATATATATATATATATATATATATATATATATATATATCCGTTATACAGTGCTCAATACCGGGGTAGAGCGGAATATACGTTAAGTCAGGAAAAAACACAAGAGGCTATATCATCCTTACAAGCCCGTTTCGCAGGTTTCCCTGCTCGTCAGGAGATTTTATTGCAATGAAATGCAATAAAATCCCCTGACGAGTGTCTGTGTTAGTATTATTAACTTACAATGGCATTCTTTTTGGATTGTTTCAGATTGTATTGCAATAAAATGCAATAAACTCCAGGGAAACCTGCGAAACAGACTTGTAGGGATGATATAGCCTCTTGTGTTTTTTCCTGACCTAAAGTATATATATATATATATATATATATATATATATATATATATATATATATATATATATATATATATATATATAGGCCAAATTTTTCTAACCCAATGCGGCTCCCGAGTCAAAAAGTTTGAGGACCCCTGTTTTAAACAGTAAAACAGGGGTCTCACACGATCAACCCCATGTTTGTTTACAGTGAGCTCAAGGAAAAGTTTGCGACTAGCGCTTGATTTGCTCACCCTAAACCGCCAGCAAAGTGAGCAGTGAGATGGTTCTGACGTCAGTAATGGTTGGGAAACACTGATGCAATAGAATTTTTTTATAGATTTTGAGTATTTTTCATAGCTTTTGTACTGAAAAAGGTCATTAAATGGTCCGGCTGCACCAAATTGAACGTCCCGTGAGTGCATACTGTACGCGTGTTCCCTGAAGGGGCTTTCCGGCTCTATCTGAACACACCTTGTTGGAGATTAAATTAAGACTCAGATCTTATGTACCTGTTTTGACTGCAAAGTTGTCATAGCAAAGCAGCCGTCCCCAATGAGGCAATATGCAGTGAGGTTACATTTGGAAAGTTAGTCAGTTGGTGAGAAAGATGGGATCATATAAGCGATTCCCCAGTCTGCAATTTTTTTTTGTAGACTATGTCTTCACCCTAAAAGGTCCAAGACTGTGGGTGAAGGTGTGTAAGTGAACGCACCTGTTCAGGCTGGTTGGCATTGGACAGTGGGATCACCATCCAGATTATGTTGAGGTTGTTGAGAGCAGCGCTGGTGGTGAAGGAGCAAGGCAGGACGGCTGCTTGGCCTCGGGCGACCTGGATGCTGCTCTGAGACACCATCACATCCAGTGCATGTACGCTCGCTGCAGGAGGGAGGGAGACTATCATCAATGACATCATTCATGCAAGATGTACTCTCGCCAAGACACAACTTGCGGTGCACTTGCACAATCCGCACGTCTAAATTCAAGAGCTGTATCAGTGGTTTTGCCTTTGCAGAGATAGCAAGACACAAGAGCTGTGAGAGTGGTTACATAACAGGGGAGTCCAAACTACTTCCACTGGGGGCCGCACACTGGAAAATCAAAGCATGCGGGGGCCATTTTGATATTTTCCATTTTCAAAACAAATACAATATATTAGAGATGTCCGATAATGGCTTTTTTGCCGATATTCAATTTCAATATCAACCGATACACATATATACAGTCGTGGAATTAACACATTATTATGCCTAATTTTGTTGTGATGCCCCGCTGGATGCATTAAACAATGTAACAAGGTTTTCCAAAATAAATCAACTCAAGTTATGGAAAAAAATGCCAACATGGCAGTGCCATATTTATTATTGAAGTCACAAAGTGCTTTATTTATTTTTTTTAACATGCCCTAAAACAGCAGCTTTGAATTTGGGACATGAGGAGGTTGAAGTGGGCGGGGATGGGGGGGGGGGGGGGGGTATTGGGTGTGGGGGGTAGCGGGGGGTGCATATTGTAGCGTCCCGGAAGAGTTACTACTGCAAGGGATTCTGGGTATTTGTTCTGTTGTGTTTATGTTGTGTTACGGTGCGGATGTTCTCCCGAAATGTGTTTGTCATTCTTGTTTGGTGTGGGTTCACAGTGTGGTGCATATTTGTAACAGTGTTAAAGTTGTTCATACGGCCACCCTCAGTGTGACCTGTATGGCTGTTGACCAAGTATGCTTGCATTCACTTGTGTGTTTGAAAAGCCCTAGATACTATGTGACTGGGTCGGCATGCAAAGGCAGTGCCTTTAAGGTTTATTGGCGCTCTGTACTTCTCCCTACGTCCGTATACCACTCCGTACAGCTGCATTTTAAAAAGTCATAAATTTTACTTTTTGAAACCGATACCGACAATTTCCAATATTACATTTTAAAGCATTTATCGGCCGATAATATCGGCAGTCGGATATTATCGGACATCTCTAAATTCAAATAAATAAATAAAATTAGCAAAAAAAAAAAAAAAACACGCTTATGTTCTCACAAGTATGCTGACAGTTAACGCGCTTACGCAGGCGAGTGGAATGTGTGGATGGTGGAACGGTTAAAATCGGTTGAGAAATGTGGAAATTGTGCAAGTTCGAAAAATGCCCCGGAAAACCAGGAATTCTGGGTAATCCAGGATTTTTTATTTTTTTTTAAACAGCTCACGATTCCCAGTCGTTTTTTTTGGTACAGAATCTTGGGCATTCACACGATAATAATAATCAAATTGATGAATGAAATTTAAACATTTTGCTACTAGAGATAAATGCTTTAAAATGTAATATCGGAAATTATCGGTTTCAAAAAGTTAAATTTATGACTTTTTAAAACGCTGCTGTACGGAGTGGTACACGGACGTAGGGAGAAGTACAGAGTGCCGATAAACCTTAAAAGCACTGCCTTTGCGTGCCGGTCCAATCACATAATGTTTACGGCTTTTCACACACAGAAGTGAATGCCAACAATACTTGGTCATCAGCCATACAGGTCACACTGAGGGTGGCCGTATAAACAACTTTAACACTGTTACAAATATGCGCCACACTGTGAACCCACACCAAACAAGAATGACAAACACATTTCGGGAGAACATCCGCACCGTAACACAACATAAACACTACAGAACAAATACCCAGAATCCCTTGCAGCACTAACTCTTCTGGGACGCTACAATATACACCCATTCTAACCCCCCCACAACACCGCCCAACTCAAACTCCTCATGCGCTCTCAGGGAGAGCATGTCCCAAATTCCAAGCTGCTGTTTTGAGGCATGTTAAAAAAAATAATGCACTTTATGACTTCAATAATAAATATGGCAGTGACATGTTGGCATTTTTTTTCCATAACTTGAGTTGATTTATTTTGGAAAACCTTGTTACATTGTTTAATGCATCCAGCAGGGCATCACAACAAAATTAGGCATAATAATGTGTTAATTCCACGACTGGATATATCGGTATCGGTTGATATCGGAATCGGTAATTAAGAGTTGGACAATATCGGAATATCGGATATCGGCAAAAAAGCCATTATCGGACATCTCTAATTGCTACTGTACGTGAAAAGCAAGAACATGATCTTTGCTGTTTGGCCAACAAACGTTTCAACCGGGGGGAAGCACAAAAGCTGTCTGGCTCATCTGGACACAGCTGTCTTTGCTCCAACAAACTCACAAAGACAAATATGAACATGAGCAGCCTATTTCTAGTCTGGCTAAAGACATTACGGCCCAAACGAAGTTATATCTCCCCCACAAGCATGTATCCATGTCCAAAACCCTTTATGGGAAGTCATCTTATCGAAAGATTTCGGGGGGTGGGGGGGTTGATGCCTTCTGATACGATTACAGATAATTGATCACGTCCTGTAAATGATGTCTGATGACCATCTTGCTATTAGCAGGAGAAATTAGTATGTGGGAGTCAAGCCACATGTGAAGTGCATGCGCTGACCACGAAATATGGATCTTATCTTGTTTGTGTTCATGTCATCGTGGCTTTTTGCATCCGCTGTGGCCTTTTCTGCTCTGAGAGTTGTCTTTGGTAATTCTCAGTCTCGAATGCCGATTCTAGCCGTCAGACTGCCTGTTGCTCTCAATGTCTGCCCGCAACTTGCCCAACTTCCCACGCGCTCCCTTCTGCTGGCAGACACTCCATGTTGTACACCCTCACAAGGGACTCAGGCTAACACACTCATCATTGATATAGTCATGGAAAAAGCCCATATTTTATTCAAGCCTTTTTACTTAAAGACTTTCCGCTCAAATGTCAGGCTCCTCTGCTCCCAGCACACAATTCTGGGCCCTCATACACAAGTCTCCCATCCCACCCTAAACCCAATATCAAACAGGAAACGAACAGGTCGCCGACTTTCTGCACAGTCAGTTGCTACAGAGCTCCAAACTTCATGTGACCTTCCAATTAGCCCACGTACAGCACGCAGAGAGCTTCATGGAATGGGTTTTCATGGCCGAGCAGCTGTATCTAAGCCATACATCACCGAGTCCAATGCAAAGCGCCGGATGCAGTGGTGTAGAGCACGTCGCCATTGGATTCTAGAGACGCGTTCTCTGAAATGATGAATCACGCTTTTCCATCTGGCAATCTGATGGACGAGTCGGGGTTTGGAGGTTGCCAGGAGAGCGGTACATTTCGGACTGCATTGTGCCGAGTGTGACATTTGTTGGAGGAGGAATTACGGTGTGGGGTTGTTTTCTGGAGTTGGGCTTGGTCCCTTAGTTCCAGTGAAAGTAACTTTGAATGCTCTAGGATACCAAAACATTTTGGACAGTTCCACACTCCCAACCTTGTGGAAAGAGTTTGGAGCGGGCCCCTTCCTCTTCCAACATGACTGTGCACCAGTGCACAAAGCAAGATCAATAAAGACACGGATGACAGAGTCTGGTGTGGACGAACTTGACTGGCCTGCACAGAGTCCTGACCTGAACACGATAAAACACCTTTGGGATGAATTAGAACGGTGGCTGAAAGCCAGGCCTCAGTGTGTGTCCTCACCAATGTGATTTTGGAAGAATGGTCGAAAATTCCACTTTGCAACCTTGTAGCTGCAAAAGGTGGACCCACATCATATTGAACCCTATGTGTTAAGAATGGGATGGCACTTCAAGTTCATATGTGAGTCAAGACAGGTGGCCAAACACTTTTGGCAATATAGTGTATATTGATGCAGTTTTTTTATAATTATTTTCGTCCCACTAAATAAGTGTTTATCACTTTCGACTTAAAAAAAAAAGAAACATTTGTAATAAGAAACAGTTAAATTAATTCCCACATTTAATAAATTAATAAAAATGTGTGCAAAACTAGAAAATAAGTGTCCGATCGTAAAGGGGCTGGTCGAATCTCTCAGTGAGGTGGCTTGCTGCAGTCAGCCAAATTCAAGAACTGTCTGTATTACTTTATTTACAATCCATAAATCGATTACCGAGGTTTACTTATCCATTTTTATCATCGTCCGTGTCTGAATTGTGATGCATCTAAAAATCGATTATTTTTCCCGCACACACACTTGCTATGTTTACATGCGCTAAAATGAACTCTTGTATGAATTAGATTGAAACAAGCTTTAATTAAAACACATGTAAAAAAACTTGATTAGGTTTTGGACTTTTGAAGATATAGAATTAACACTCATGAATAATTTGATTTTGTTAAAAAAAAAAAAAGTTCCGTTTTTTGTTGAGTTTAAAGCAGGGGTGTCAAACTCAAATACAGAGTGAGCCAAAATTTAAAAATGAACAAAGCCGCGGGCCAAGGTTGAACAAATTAACCTTTTAATAGGGACCCAAACAAGTTTTGCATTGAATATTGAACAAGCAAGGCTTATATAACTTTATAGTGACATGCAAAATCGAGTTTCAAATAATAATAATAATAATTCAAAAATATCAATGGCATATCAAATCAAACTTAAATAAAAAATTGTATGTCTCTTCTCTATTTGCAGCCTTCTGAGGTAAATATCAAAATAAACTTTTTCCACAGGCTAATAAATTTGAAAATAAAAGAACAATGAATAAATCAACCAAACAGGCCTTTTAACTGCTCAGTTTGCGACACACTGATCTAATCTGATGTGCCCAAGCCAGATACCTGCCATCTTTTCTGGGATGCTAGTTCATTAATGTCTGGGCTCAGGTGGGCGAATTTGGTGGTGTATATTGTAGCGTCCCGGAAGAGTTAGTGCTGCAAGGGGTTCTGGTTATTTGTTCTGTTGTGTTTATGTTGTGTTACGGTGCGGATGTTCTCCCGAAATGTGTTTGTCATTCTTGTTTGGTGTGGTTTCACAGTGTGGCGCATATTTGTAACAGTGTTAAAGTTGTTTATGCGGCCACCCTCAGTGTGACCTGTATGGCTGTTGATCAAGTATGCGTTGCATTCACTTACAGTATGTGTGTGTAGAAGCCACATATATCATGTGACAGGGGCCGGCACGCTGTTTGTATGGAGGAAAAGCAGACGTGGCGACAGGTTGTAGAGGACGCTAAAGGCAGTGCCTTTAAGGCACGCCTCCAATATTGTTGTCCGGGTGGAAATCGGGAGAAATTCGGGAGAATGGGAGACTTTCGAGAGGGGCACTGAAAATCAGGAGGGTTGGCAAATATGAGTATTAGCGGTAAATGCGGTATTACAGCGGCACCGCCGCTGTATAATACCAGCGGGCCAGCTCTAATGTCAATTTGATATTGCCTCAAGGGCCAAATGAAATTACACGGCGGGCCAAATTTGGCCCGCGGGCCAGAGTTTGACACCCACGGTTTAAAGAGAAACTGCACTTTTTGGGGGGGATTTTGCCTATCGTTCACAGTCATTATGAAATACAATTTTGAATGCATTCTAAATATTAAATAAATGCGATCAAAAGTCAACTTAAAATGGAGCCGATGGGAGCCTCTCTATTCTGCCTATAAAGCCCTTGAAAACGTCCAAACACCTCAATTAAGATTTTATATACACGATCGAAACATATATGTAATGTAGTAACAGACACATTTATAATAACATTTAATATTAACGTAATTTGATCAGCGCAATAATTTAAAAAACGCATTACGTTCGTTTTTTGTTTTTTTTAACAGCATCACTGATTATTACTCACTGCAGACTTCATGAAAGCCAACAAACATACTAAGACATCACTTACTGTACAATGCCTGCTGTCATTAGGATGCCGACTGCCATAATGTTCACATTTAGATGAAGAATGACTTATAATCCTTGTGAGGAAAAGGGGGGTGTATCCCAGCGTCTTTTTGTGTCGTTTTCGCCATTTACAGGTCGGAGTGTACCAACTTGTCAGATTTTGTCCTCGTCCTTCTACTATCCAGGTGAGAGAATTTATTAATGATCTAGATTAAAGTTTGATGAGCTAGGGAACGAGTCGATCATATCAACATTGGCTATAAATAGTTATTATAAGCACTAACTTACTAATACTTGGTTAATATTCAGCTCACGAAATTGTTGGTGCTTTTTGGATGTTTTTTTTATAGGGTTTTATAGGCGGAATAGAGGATCACCCCTTGGCTTCGCTCTAAGCAAAGTTTTATTTACATTTATTTTGTAGTTAGAAGGCATTAAAAAACACATCCGTCGTCATGTCTTTCATAATTATTGTGAACAATAGGCAAAATTCCCAAAAAAAGTGCAGTTCCCCTTTAAATAACCATATAGCTTGTCATTATTCACTTAAATATCCATAAATGTGGACGCATGTGAAAAAGTGCAATATATTTATCTGTACAGTAATCTATTTATATATATATATATATATTTATTTTATATATATATTTATATAATATTTAAATATATTTATTTATTTATATATGCACCTAATTGCTTTTTTATCCTGCACTACCATGAGCTTATGTAACGAAATTTCGTTCTTATCTGTGCTGTAAAGTTCAAATTTGAATGACAATAAAAAGGAAGTCTAAGTCTAAGTCTAAGTCTAAATATGATTATATATATGTCAAGTTTTCCTTTATTTCAGGGTAGTAGATATTAGCTGATACACATTGGATTATTATCAGTGGATACTACCAATCATAATAATACATCTTTATTATTATTATGATTATATTATTATTAGTGCATTTCCTGGGAGTTAAGTCTCCCCCAGTCTTTAAAAACTAGCGACGCCTCTCTTTCTAACTTTAACCGAGGGTCTTTGAACGCACCACAGTTATGGGCAATGAGATGCAAAAGTGAAACGTGAACATAACTTTCTCCTATGCTGCAACAAATATGATGTGTTATACTTTTACCTTTCTTCTATCACCTCATCCTTGTTCTACGTTGAAAGGTGAGCTTTAATGACGTTAGGACGAGTGAAGCGTTTGAAGCTACATTTCGTGTTTTTGATGTTTTGATTGCTCTTAGTTTGATGGCTATATGTAATATATATGAACATTTATGAGGTCTTTTTTGTAAATTACATATTTAAATGGCAGAAAATAATACAAATTTACCAAAGCCCAGGGTCCCACAACAACCCCACCGCAGGGACACAACGGCCTCATTACAGGTATTACGTTCCTAACCATAGAGGACAAGACAAGGGAAAGCAGAAAGAGCATATTGCAGTGCAAAACCTACATTAGGCAGACATCTAGAAAGCCCACAGCAGCTGTAAGGCTCACTGTAAGCTACACAAACAGTGCTCGTACACGGAATAAAAACATAACAGTAAAAAACATATGCATACCATTTGGTATACAGACTGCTTAGACCAGGGGTCGGCAACTCAAAATGTTTAAAGAGCCATATTGGACCAAAAATACAAAAAACTAATCTGTCTGGAGACGGAAAAAATGAAAAGCCGTATACAAGTCCTATAATGAAGGCTACACATGATGTAGGTGGCTATATTAGCTATATTAGCCTACTATCAAAATGACTATGTGTTGCAGGCTGAAGCAAATCATCCATGACACAAATGTTGAAATGTAATATTTATTCTACACATTTTTACAACATTAGAAACCAATAGTAAATCAGAGGCTACCCAGAAAGTGAGATAACTCCTGGAAATTACTGGCTTTTAATGGCCAAATGTATAGATGTGTGTGTCCAAGTTAAAGGAAACTGCAGGCTGTCTTCTTTTAATAGATTTATTACAATCTTTGGCAAGCTAGGTAATGTTTGCTGTGGTCTGGAACAACATGGCACGCAAACAACTATCAGAAATACCAGCCAATATTACATACAGATTGTCACGACGGGGGTGGGGTCGCAGCTTACTGCGGGGTTCGTTCTCCCGGACCACTCCGGACAAGGCGTGCAGGTAGGAACATGATATATTCCTCAAAAATCGAAAACGTACCAAAAACAGACAACAAGCGAAAGGAAAGTGTGCCGATCGCACGGGAAGCTAAAGCGAGACTTAGCGCAGGAATCAAGAAGCATAGGAGACAAGGAATTTACCCAACGTAACTGTTGCATGTAGCAAATGGGCAAAGGCAGGATTAAATAGTCCCTCTGATTAGTACTCGGGGAAACAGGTGAGCGTCCTGAGCACCAATCAGAGACAGGTGGAAACAATAAGCATCCGTGGTAACTAAAAGCAAACAAGGGTGCACAAAAACAGGAACTAAGGGAGTCCAAAACTAACAGAATATAACAAAAACATGATCCGGGCCACGGATCATGACACAGATAATGTGTCATGAAACATGAAAATATAAATTAAATACACTGAGGACATAAGTAAAGGATATTAAATTAGCTCAAATATACCTACAAATGAGGCATAACGATGCAATATGTACATACAGTTAGCCTAAATAGCATGTTAGCATGGATTAGCTTGCAGTCATGCACTGACCAAATATGCCTGATTAGCACTCCAACAAGTCAATAACGTCAACAAAGCTCACCTTTGTGCATGAAACTTTTGGTGGACAAAATGAGACAAAGATTTTAGATGTAAACAAACTGTTGTGTCACAGTCCACACTATGGTGAGTTCAAGAACCGCCGAAATTAGTAGGACAAAACGATGTTCACCAAATACTGTCATCAGTGAAGCATACACACAAACATATTAAACAGTGGGCTTTCTAACAATTGGGAAGGTTTGTGTCAGGTTTGTCTTCAAACAAAAAACATACTATACTATACTATACTATACTGTCAGGGCGCAGGTACAGAACTATCACATTCCGGCGGGCCCGCCTCAGGAAAAGTCTTATCCCTGCAGCTATAGCCGCCCTTAACAGCAGGCCCGGCCGACCTGTCTGACAAGCCTGTAAATGTGTGTTGGTCATGTATGATGTCTTTTTGTTATTTTTTGTGATGTGTAATGTCTATTGTTTAAATGTACGGCAGTGACAATGAATTTCTCCAAGGGGACCAATAAATCTAAATCTAATCTATACTAAAACAAAAATTTTAATTTTTCCTCTCATCTTTTTCCATTTCTAATCCTTTTTTTGAAAAAACGCTCCAAGGAGCTACTAGGTCGGCACTAAAGAGCGGCATGCGGCTCGAGAGCCGCGGTTTGCTGACCCCCGGCTTAGACGGTGAACCGTGTAATCCACACCCTCGTCTCAGCTGAGGCAATGGGTTGAAAATACAGCGAAAAGTACAGCTTTTAAGTTGACTCGAATTCAATGCATGCCACCTGTGTGACCTATTCGGTAGACTCAGGGTGCAACAACGCAGCATTACTTGGCATTGCCTCATGAGTGCACCTTGCTTTCAGGAAGTTGCAGCAGAAGCCGCAATGTTCATAGACGTTCAAAGTAGACAGTAAAGCATATACTCATTGTCAAATTACAGGACTGTTTTTAATAATAGTAATTACAGAAAAAAACAAACACCAAAGGTTTCCTGTTATGTGGTCCACAAGTGTTTGTCTGTCTTAAACATAAATTTATGTTCCAACACTTTTCCCTCGCACCTTAGGTGCATTTGCAAACTATTGAGGGCGATCTATAGCGATAACTTGTGTTTAAAAAAAAAAGAAAGATGATGAGAGAGTATTATCACACTTCAACATCTCTGCCATGTAAATGCTGCTTCTTTGCTAGGGTCCGCATTGCAGATTTTAAATCTTCTTACTAGAGATTTACGATAATGGCTTTTTTTTACCGATATCCGATATTCCGATATTGTCCAACTCTTAATTACCGATTCCGATATCAACCGATACCGATATATACAGTCGTGGAATTAACACATTATTATGCCTAATTTTGTTGTGATGCCCCGCTGGATGCATTTAACAATGTAACAAGGTTTTCCAAAATAAATCAACTGAAGTTATGGAAAAAAATGCCAACATGGCACTGCTATATTTATTATTGAAGTCACAAAGTGCATAATTTTTTTTAACATGCCTCAAAACAGCAGCTTGGAATTTGTGACATGCTCTCCCTGAGAGAGCATGAGGAGGTTGAGGTGGGCAGGGTTGGGGGTAGGTGGTAGCGGGGGGTGTATATTGTAGCGTCTCGGAAGAGTTAGTGCTGCAAGGGCTTCTGGGTATTTGTTCTGTTGTGTTTATGTTGTGTTACGGTGCGGATGTTCTCCCGAAATGTGTTTGTCATTCTTGTTTGGTGTGGGTTCACAGTGTGGCGCATATTTGTAACAGTGTTGAAGTTGTTTATACGGCCACCCTCAGTGTGACCTGTATGTCTGTTGACCAAGTATGCCTTGCATTCACTTGTGTGTGTGAAAAGTCGTAGATATTATGTGATTGGGCCGGCACGCAAAGGAAGTGCCTTTAAGATGTATTGACGCTCTGTACTTCTCCCTACGTCCGTGTACACAGTGGCGTTTTAAAAAGTCATACATTTTACTTTTTGAAACCGATACCGATAATTTTGAAACCGATACCGATCATTTCCGATATTACATTTTAAAGCATTTATCGGCCGATGATATCAGACTGCCGATATTATCGGACATCCCTACTTCTTACCCCGGATAAGTTAAGGTTAAAGTTAAAGCACCACTGATAGTCACACACACACACTAGGTGGGGTGAAATTACCCTCTGCATTTGACCCATCCCCTTGTTCCACCTACTGGGAGGTGAGGGGATGTTTTTTTTAAATGTATATTATGTTTATAAACTCAGGAAATATGTCCCTGGACACATGAGGACTTTGAATATGATCAATGTATAATCCTGTAACTACTTGGTATCAGATCGATACCCAAATTTGTGGTATCATCCAAAAGTAATGTAAAGTATCCAAACAACAGAAGAATAAGTGATTATTACATTTAAACAGAAGTATAAAAAGAAAGTAAGCAGATATTAACAGTAAATGAACAAGTAGATTAATAATTAATTTTCTACCACGTATGTTACTGCATACGTCAGCAGCTAAATTAGGACCCTTTGTTTGTTTATTTACTACTAAAAGACAAGTTGTCTTATATGTTCACTATTTTATTTAAGGGCAAAATTGCAATAGAAACACATGCTTAATGCACCGTAAGATTTTTTGTTAAAATAAAGCCAATAATGCAATTTTTTGTGGTCCCCTTTTATTTAGAAAAGTATCGAAATACATTTTGGTACTTGTACCGGTACCAAAATATTGGTATTGGGACCACACTAGTCCATACACTGAACACATCATCAGGGCAAAATAAATTTTTCTTTTTGAGGAAACTGGATAGCTTTGGTATTGTTTTGTTTTTATTGCAGCCATTTTTGACTGTCCTTTGTTGTCATTAAAATTGTATACCAGTCTGCCCTTGCTTTTGGACATAAGTGTAATAGTTGTTGTTTTTTGCAGTAGGGTAATGAGCAGCACAGCTACTGTATAAATATTTCTGAATTCAATAGTCATCCTTATTGTTAGCACATGCCTAAACATCTCAAGCTGAATTCAAAGGATAAATGAACTGAATAAGTTTACGCTTCATAATCTGATTAGTGGACTAAATTTTAGGATAGCCGATGACTAGACAACTATCAAAATAGACGTTAGTTGCAGCTCTGTTGTGCTATTTAACTATGTCTAGCCCAATTTGGAATTATGAGAAGTGATGAACAGTTCTTGATTGGTCATATATTGAAATATGGTTTCATTGTCTACTACGAATCATTTAGTAAGTTGCTGACCAATGCATCTTTCATCGTGTCTCTTTTCAGCAAGGCTCAGCTTCTGACAGAGACTTGTATTCTTCAATGTTTCCTTGGCTATTCTTGCCAGGGGCCCAGATCAGCGGTTGTCTCCATTTCTCGGATTATGTAAGAGTGGCATCATCGAACAGTAAAACCATTCCACTGGTATTACTTTCTCTCTACTATGACGGGGTGGTGTATTCAGTTTGACAAGGAGAACCCAATGCCGTCAGACTATAAATTATTCCATACACACATAGTATACATGAACCTAGCAGTGGTGTGCCGTCAGGGCCAGCAAGGCCTTCTCTGCTGGCCTAACATAAATCATGATCATTAATTAATAAAAGTTAATTTCATTTTTAATTGACTTTCCATGAATGTATACAAGTATTCATCATATTTTCTTCATGTCGTATTAGGCTCCAGTGTTGCTCTTTTAACCAATCAGAATTCAGCTAGCTTGTATGAATCCTGTCAGAGGCCTTCTTACCAAACATTAACGGTGGCTGTGCAGTTTAACGAACGGAGGACATTCAGTTCACGGACAGTTGAGATAGCCGATCAGGTCACAAGATATTGACAGTAGCCTTACGTTGAACATGACTGTGGCTGGATACTCACTTGTCACTCCCAGGTATCAAATCACAAGTTGTGATTTACGAAAGCAGAAAGTGGCACCGGAGCCATACCCGGACAGCGGCGAAATCAGTGGTACTCACTATTTTAACCAACAAAGTTTGCCTGCCACATACACTCAAACCAACCAAATACGAGCAATATTGTGAGTTCAAATATACTGTATTTGTTCACATTTAACCTCTAAAGGCCTTAGTGGCCACATGAGTGGACAGCACCTTTTAGCTCTTTTTTCCAAAATTGTGTACACTACTGAATTGGGGATTTATGCCGACATATGGACACTTATACTGCTATCTGGTGGTGTCAGAAGAGTATAACATACAATGGAATTTGGAAAAAAAAAGTGTAAAAATAAAAATTTGCATGTCACTACACATGAAGTACACGTTTGTGTACTTATGGACTAAGTACATCATATAAAAATATGATTTTTAGTTTTTATTCTAATTAGGGTCCAATAAGCCCAAATAGCAAAGAGAAATAAAAAAGCATGAAAACAAACAGCTGGGCCTTAAGAGGTTAATATGTTTTTTTACAATTATTTTAGTTTTGACAGTACCACATCCGACGCGGGTTTATTGATTTTTAAAATGCGCCAAAAAATAGCCCGTTTTGTACACTAGTGACAAATTGAGGTGATACAATGTCCAGTAGTGCGCAAGTGTGTTTCTGTATAGTATTTTACAAGCCGCGGTCATGTGGCGACCAAAATGATGGTATTTTGAGTGGTATTTATTGAAGTCGGACTAAGAAGGACATCACTGAAAGCCTAGATGGGAAACGCACGGCCTGCCACTAGAACTTAGTCTATATTACCCACCAAGACAAAAATATGTTACTGCTTTATATCCTTGTATAAAGCAGTGGTAAATAAGTCAATACATTTTTATTATTATTAACAACAAGCTCAATTAAAGGGATCCAAATACAGTTAAGCCAATTTCAATTTCAAAACTGGATATCAGAAGGGGGGGCACAGGTCAACTTGGCATAATAAGACTAAAAACTAGAGATGTCCGATAATGGCTTTTTTGCCGATATCCGATATTCCGATATTGTCCAACTCTTAATTACCGATTCCGATATCAACCGATACCGATATATAGTCGTAAAATTAACACATTATTATGCCTAAATTTGTTGTGATGCCCCGCTGGATGCATTAAACTATGTAACAAGGTTTTCCAAAATAAATCAACTGAAGTTATGGGAAAAAATGCTAACATGGCACTGCCATATTTGTTATTGAAGTCACAAAGTGCATTGTTTTTTTTAACGTGCCTCAAAACAGCAGCTTGGAATTTGGGACATGCTCTCCCTGAGAGAGCATGTAGAGGTTGAGGTGGGCGGGGCGGGGTTGAGGTGGGAGGGTATGGGGTAGCGGGGGGGGTATATTGTAGCGTCCCGGAAGAGTCAGCGCTGCAAGGGATTCTGGGTATTTGTTCTGTTGTGTTTATGTTGTGTTACGATGCGGATGTTCTCCCGAAATTTGTTTGTCATTCTTGTTTGGTGTGGGTTCACAGTGTGGCGCATATTTGTAACAATGTTAAAGTTGTTTATACGGCCACCCTCAGTGTGACCTGTATGGCTGTTGACCAAGTATGCTTGCATTCACTTGAGTGTGTGAAAAGCCGTAGATATTATGTGATTGGGCCGGCACGCAAAGGCAGTGCCTTTAAGGTTTATTGGCGCTCTGTTCTTCTCCCTAAGTCCGTGTACCACTCCATACAGCGGTGTTTTAAAAAGTCATACATTTTACTTTTTGAAACCGATACCGAAAATATCCGATATTACATTTCAAAGCGTTTATCGGCCGATAATATCGGCAGTCCGATATTATCGGACATCTTTACTGAAAACCCATTATGAAAAAACAAGGTTGACTAATGTTCAATGGTCAAAACTTAGTTGAAAACAGAGAAAAGTACAACAGAAGCTGAGGAAAAAAAACTTGTGTTTCCATGGAGGCCAAACTGAAAACACCACTGCAGGCAATGCTGGCAGTGCTTGAGGAGTGAAGGGACAATCAACAGTGAGGATCTGTGAGAACGTTCTCATTCTGGAGGCAAGTGTCAAAACTGCTGTTGATTAATGCAAAAGCCTACACATCAGAGGAGTACATCTGTGAATGTGAAGATGTGCGTGTGTGGGAGTCAGACAATGGTGCAACTACTGTATGATGCAAGGGACAACAAAAGTGAGAGGACCTCAATACACTGGTATTTCAGCTTAATTGGCTTTAGGACTGAGCTAGTTCAAAACTTGTGTATCGTCTTATCTTCTAGATAACAAATATTGTTTGAAAAAACGACAAATACAAACAATTTAGTCAAATAATGTAATACACTTAGAGATGTCCGATAATGGCTTTTTTGCCGATATCCGATATCCCGATATTGTCCAACTCTTAATTACTGATTCCGATATCAACTGATACCGATATATACAGTCGTGGAATTAACACATTATTATGCCTAATTTTGTTGTGATGCCCCGCTGGATGCATTAAACAATGTAACTTGTGTGCGGGGTTTGGTGGTAGCGGCGGTGTATATTGTACTGTCCCGGAAGAGTTAGTGCTGCAAGGGGTTCTGGGTATTTGTTCTGTTGTGTTACGGTGCAGATGTTCTCCCGAAATGTGTTTGTCATTCTTGTTTGGTGTGGGTTCACAGTGTGGCGCATATTTGTAACAGTGTTAAAGTTGTTTATACGGCCACCCTCAGTGTGACCTGTATGGCTGTTGACCAAGTTTGAATTGCATTCACTTATGTGTGTGTAAAAGCCGCATATACAAACGTTTGTATTATGTGACTGGGCCGGTTGTATGGAGGATAAGCGGACGTGACGACAGGTTGTTGAGGACGCTAAGGCACGCCCCCAATATTGTTGTCCGGGTGGAAATCGGGAGAATGGTTGCCCCGGAAGAGATTTTCGGGAGGGGCACTGAAATTCGGGAGTCTCCCGGGAAAATCAGGAGGTTGAAACCGATACCGATAATTTCCGACAATACATTTTAAAGCATTTATCGGCCGATAATATCGGTCTGCCGAAGAGTGCCCCAATTTACCAGTGTTTTGAGATAAGAGCGGTCTCGTGGCTAATTGTTAATCTTTAAGATGCAAGATGAAGCATCCCCGCCATTAGTTGGCATGCCCAACGCCACATTGAACCCCGTAAATTGGAAGGATGGACAGTTCTGAGGAGAAGACGTGGATGGTAGTCATTGAATTAAAGAAAGGGATCGTCAAAAACATGACTTGTGTGGTCGAATTAGCCAAGCAGTACGAGTGTAGCACTTGTAGTTTGCACCATACTGAAACAGGCGCATGTTTTTTTTTTTAAATGTAAAACACCTCCTTGTGGTCTACATAACATGTAATGGTGGTTCTTTGGTCAAAATGTTGCATAGATTATGTTTTACAGATCATCTTCAAGCTGTTTTCTGACCGTCACTTGAAGCACAATTCGTCGGTCTATGGTAGCCGTAATGCTCCCACAATCCATCAAGCGGTGTGGCTTCATAGCTTACCAAAGTTGTACTAAAACATTTTGACAGATTTTTGAGCGCCGTGTGTAATGCTCTATATTGTCAATGGAACATTTAAAGTTTTGGTGTCGTTTACTGGCCTCATTAGTAAGGTCATCTTATGGGATATTTGGCAAATCTGGGAACTAAATCGTTACCAAGAAATCTCTTCACCAATGTGTTTATAAAGGTGTCTAGTAACATGTCCTAAAAAGTTGAAATTCAACTCCTGGGGGAAAGTTCGTAAAAAACTGCACAAAGTCGGGTACCATTAACCGATTTTCGAAAATTTGAAAATGCCTAATTTGGCCTTAAGTAACTTGTGAGGGGTCAAACTAGGGGTTCTTCAATATTCTGAGTTCATTGCAAGTATTTATTTTTCACCAAGACCACTCCCTGGTGGAAAAATGGCCACACCTCCTTTCCTCATCCCGACAATGCCCCCTACTCACACATACCATGCAGGGTATATGTAAAAAAATAATAATAATAAATTAAAAAAGATAATAGTTTATTCTTTAATGTTTGATATGATCATACTTGCCAACCTTGAGACCTTCGATTTCGGGAGGTGGGGGGTGGGGGCGTGGTCGGGGGTAGGGCGGGGCGTGGTTGGGGGCGTGGTTAAGAGGGGAGGAGTATATTGACAGCTAGTATTCACCAAGTCAAGTATTTCATACACACACATATATATATATATATATATATATATATATATATATATATATATATATATATATATATATATACACATCCTGAAAATATGCAAACAAACTGTGTTTGGATGATTGATACCTCAAACTTGCATAAATAAATATTAAGGAATATAACATAACTTGGCTTCTGAGAGTTTCCAAATGTAATGAATAAAATGCTGAAGTTGTTGATAAACAAGCAATTATTTTAATAATTAAATATGGTAATTTTAAATGAATTATTATGATAATTTAAAATCAATTATTTCAAATATGTTTATTTTAATGTATAATTCTGTGGCTGGATGTAATAAGGAGTCACGATAAAATACAATTAATTTTGATGTTTTTAGCAAAATATAGTAAAAATGTATTTATTTATTTTTATTTTTTAATTAATAAATATATTTATTTTTAGGTAAAATAAACATAATAATACAATTTATCTCTAGTCTGGATGATTTAGTTCTTGTCACCCTGTTGTCCTCCCGTCATGAAAAAAGGCTGTCCTCACTTAGGTCGCATGGAGGTGGAGGGGGCGTGGCTTCCAGGTCCGGCTGAAAATCGGGAGATTTTCGGGAGAATATTTGTCCCGGGAGGTTTTCGGGAGAGGCGCTGAATTTCGGGAGTCTCCCGGAAAATTCGGGAGGGTTGGCAAGTATGGATATGATGAATGGGCCAAGTCAGTGTTTAGTGATGGTTGCTGTAGTTGATTGGCATTTCAATGTGAGGACGTTATGAGTTTAACATTAGCACCAAACATGCACCAAAACTACAAATACTGCTACCTTAATGACAGGAACGGAGATGGCATCCCAGATACATCTGGCACTCTTGATACCATTGTGGAAGAATCAGATGATCAGATCGATGATGAGGTTGCAGTAGATGCCGCACTTGAGGATATATCAGTTCCGACAGCTAGTGAAAGTGATGATCAGGTGGTCTCCATGGGTGTTGATGAAGCAAGCAATGCAGTCACTCAGTTTGTTGGGGACAATATAGATTTAAACATTGTCTCTATTCATGGAAACACTCCCTTGCATTCCATGGGTTGGATCAAAGTAACCTCTCCGGTACCACCTTTGCCAGATCCGCGGACAACAGCAGCTGTCCAGAGGGTAAAATTGAAGGTCCTTGCCAAAGCTAAGCTCCTGAAGCAAGCTGAAGGGAATATTCTTCCATTCATGAACATGAAACAGAAGGGAATAAACTCCATCACGTTTCTTCCCATTGATGAACTCTCCTCCTCTTTGATACATAGCCAGCCACTCCTCACACTGGGTTATATACTCTGGGCAGCAGGGTGGGTGATCAAAGCTCAGGATCCTGACTTCCCACACACCAACTGGAATGGATGGATGAAGAGTATCCATTCAGATAATGTCAAGCAGAGCACACAGATTGATTTCCTCCCAGTCATCGATGGTGACCCTAATGACCACAACACCATCTTCACCACTCTCAAAGAGTGCATCCGGCTCTCTGCAGGCAAGGTCACTATAGTGACGTTCGATGTTCCGATTTGGCTGAAGGCTCTGGATATTATTAAGCAGGCCAATCTACCCATCATTCCGAGGCTGGGCGGGTTTCATCTGCTGTAGTCCTACCTTGGATCCCTTGGTAACATCATGGAGGATTCTGGACTACTAGAGCTGATCCAGCTGATTTATCCGAGGAGTACGACAGCTAGCCACATCCTGGATGAAGGGTGTTTTGACAAGGCAATCCGTGCTCACCTCCTCATTAGTGCAGCCATGTATCAGCACATCATGAAACATGCCTTCACTGAGGAGGAGCTTGTTGGAATGAGGACCTTTATGGAGATGGTAGCTGATGAGAAGATGGGAGCCAGTCACACAGATCCAGTGGTGGTACTGTTTGAGCAGAGATTTGAAGAAACCTTCAAAAGACTCGCCAAAGGGGGACGAACACCTGCACTCTGGCTGCAGTACCACCACATGGTAAATGTTATTAAGCTGTTCATCCGAACTGAGCGGCTTGCAGACCACGATGGGCACCTGTCCTGCATTGCTACCTGTATGCTGGACAGCTTTGCAGCTGCAGGCCATCATCAGTATGCCAAAGGTGCACGGCTGTACTGTCAACTGATGAAGGAACTGGAAACTTTGCCTGGTTACAAGCACAGCCTTCGCTCCGTGTCTACCTACAGACTCGGGACTGGCTCCTTCTACAGAGCATGTCTCTGTACCCCAGTGACTATGGATGGACAATAGGTGTTCATGGTTATGAGCCAGTTCCAACTCTAGACCCCATGGCTCCTGAAGAGCTACTCCAGTTCACAAGCTGCAATTGCCATGGAGATTGCGGCAGCCGGCGATGCAGCTGCAAAAAGAATAGCGTCAAGTGCATCTCAGCTTGTGGAGTCTGTCAAGGCATTACCTGCAAGAATGCTATTCATGGTGATGGCATTTATGATGAATAGTCAGAAGCAGACATTGACTCATAAAGCATTCCACAAGGGGGATCACTGTTTGCTCTGACTAATGTGAAACACATTGTAATAAATGCAACTTTATGTAAATGCAAAAAAGGGTGTGGCAGTTTTTCCACTAAGGAATAGTTGTAGTGAAAAACAAATGCTACAAATGAACTCAGGATCATAAAAAAAAAACCCTAGTTTGACCCCTCACAAGTTACTTAAGGCCAAATTAAGCATTTTCAAATTTTCCAAAAATCGGTTAATGGTACCCCGACTTTGTGCAGTTTTTTATGAGGTTTCCCCCAGGAGTTGAATTTCAACTTTTTAGGACATGTTATTAGACACCTTTAGAAACACATTGGTGAAGAGATTTCTTGGTAACGATTTAGTTCCCAGATTTTCAGACGCTTCCCTTACTACATCTTGCAGTCTACACATACCGCTTATGTGTGACTGCCATCTACTGGTCACACGTATCATTACACCATGTACAAAGTAACATATATTTGAGGCCGGTAAGCACAACCAGAAGTATTCTGTACTTTATGCGCACCGGTTTATAAGGCGCACTGTCGACTTTTGAGGAAATGAAAGGATTTTAAGTGCGCTTTATAGTCTGAAAAATACGGTACTACCAGCAGCCGTAATGCCCGCAACTTAAATTATGCTGGCAATTTAAAGAATAACAAAAAGCTGCTTGTATCTCAAAATATGCACACTTAATTCAATGTAATGCACTCGTAAGTTGAGGTACCACTGTACTTAAATTTTAAAACTCACCTATATAACCATATATATATATATATATATATATATATATATACACACACAGATGCACACACATTCACTGCCTAGAAAATAATGTGTATTCCTTGATTTTGTTCATGCTGTTCTGTAATTCAGAAGCTAGATATTAAATTCTGTTTCAGAGACATCAGATGCTCTCTATGCTGTGATGTGGGTCGCCTCTGGCACAACACTGGATGAGCTGTCAAACACATTGGGCTGGTTCACAGTGGGGGGTAAAATTGGTGGAAGTTGCACTACACCCCAAGTTACCACCTTTTTGGTGAGCATAACTGTTTTATCTCATGCATATTAATCATGCATCCAGTGATGGGCAAGCTACTTGTAAAATGTAGTAAGCTAAGCTACTAGCTACTCTTGATTAAACGGAGCTAAGGTGCAAGTGAAGCTATTCCCACAGAATTGTAGCAACCTAGACTACAAAATAAAAAATAAAAAATATACAATATATATATATATATATATATATATATATATATATATATATATATATATATATATATATATATATATATATATATATATAATTAAATATCTCAACTTAATGTACAACTTTCCACCAAACAAATGGGCAGAAAATAAATGCTCAGTTTGATTGTTTTTTTATAGTAAACACAAACTAAACATGCCCTCTGTCTGACTTTTTAACATTTTAACATGTCTTTAAACTTGCAAAGTTGCAGTATGATGTACAAAATGAGGGGGAAAACACTGGAAACTAATTAAATTAAAGACAGTTAAACAATAATAATAATACAAATAAATAAACACCAAAATACATACCGTATTTTTCGCAGTTTTTTTTTAATTTGGCCGGGGGTGCGACTTATACTCAGGAGCGACTTATGTGTGAAATTATTAACACATTACCGTAAAATATCAAATAATATTATTTATCTCATTCACGTAAGAGACTAGACGTATAAGATTTAATGGGATTTAGCGATTAGGAGTGACAGATTTTTTGGTAAACGTATAGCATGTTCTATATGTTATAGTTATTTGAATGACTCTTACCATAATATGTTACGTTAACATACCAGGCACGTTCTCAGTTGGTTATTTATGTGTCATATAACGTACACTTATTCAGCCTGTTGTTCACTATTCTTTATTTATTTTAAATTGCCTTTCAAATGTCTATTCTTGGTGTTGGGTTTTATCAAATAAATTTCCCCCAAAAATGCGACTTATACTCCAGTGCGACTTATATATGTTTTGTTCCTTCTTTATTATGCATTTTCGGCAGGTGCCACTTACACTCCGGTGCAACTTATACTCCGAAAAATACGGTACTCTCTATTGGAATAGGGACTTTTCAGCAAAGGATAAATTACTGTTTTAACAGAAACCACAGTGGCAAATAACAGACATGAACAAACTCCATCTTTGCATGAACAGAATTTGATAAAAGTGAACATATTTTTGTGCCAGGACTGGAATCCTATATGTAACTTTTATACCAGCGCTAAACTAAGCTGCATGGACTAATCGTTCATGACACTTTCCTATTGCCTGCCTCCTCTCTGAGTGCTTTGCTCACACAGCTGCGCACTGTCAAGTTAGCCAGAAAGAAACAAACGTTTATTAAATGTTAAATATAAAGTCAATTAAATAAAAGTAGCGATAAATGGCCTATTGATACACCCTAGAACAGGGATCCCCAAACTACGGCCTGCGGACTGGATACGGCCCTCCAGCGTCCAAAATCTGGCCCGCGGGAAGTCCCAAGTTCCATCCATCCATCCATTTTCTACCGCTTGTCCCTTTCAGGGTCGCGGGGGGTGCTGGGGCCAACTTTTTAATTACCGATACCAATATCAACCGATATATACAGTCGTGGAATGAACACATTATTATGCCTAATTTGGACAACCAGGTATGCTGAAGATAAGGTACTTTAAAAAAATATATATATATATAAATAAATTAAAAACATTTTCTTGAATAAAAAAGAAAGTAAAACAATATAAAAGCAGTTACATTGAAACTAGTAATTAATGAAAATGAGTAAAATGAACTGTTAAAGGTTAGTACTATTAGTGAACCAGCAGCACGCACAATCATGTGTGCTTACGGACTGTATCCCTGCAGACTGTGTTGATATATATTGATATATAATGTAGGAACCAGAATATTAATAACAGAAAGAAACAACCCTTTTGTGTGAATGAGTGTGAATGAGTGTAAATGGGGGAGGGAGGTTTTTTGGGTGGGTGCACTAATTGTAAGTGTATCTTGTGTTTTTTATGTTGATTTAATAAAAAAATAAAAAAAATAAATAAAAGAAAACTGATACTGATTATAAAAAAAAAACGATACCGATAATTTCCGATATTACATTTTAACGCATTTATTTATTTATTTATTTATTTAACGATATTATCGGACATCTCTACTGTTTATTAGTGTGAGTGAACCTCCACCATGTCGCTGCGAGGAAATGAGTCAGAGTGATGACAGATAAAGCATAATGTATCTCCTGCTTGAGGCGTGACAGTTGGCCGTGCTGATCTCATTTTAAGTTTAATCTGTGCCCTTTTAGAGTCTTTGGACAGAAATGGACAAATGTTTTTAAGCGTCTGTCGTGAGTGAAATCGTTGAACGTCACGAGGCAAATGCGTACACTTCTACAAACGGACACGTCGGTGACAGCTGGGGCGGCGGCCCGCGACCAAATCCCAGGTGGTTCTTGGTGAGATGCGTTCGTGTACGAAGCCCGTGTTGTTATCGCTGCCCGTGACACAATGAATCATGCAAACAAAGAGGCGAGCGAAGACATCCGTGTGAAACTCAGGTGGTGTATTTGTGTACCCAGCTGCTTGATGGCGAGTCATCAAACGCAATGCATTGCTGACAGAAAAAACAGGTCCCGAAACGACTTGCTTTCTTTTCTGGCCTAATCCTAGCTATTGTAAACCATTTTTGAGGAATAAAACAATGTTGCATTGCAATTATTGTGACCTAAATCATCACAGTTAATATTATTATTATTATTACGGTATCGTTGAATGTGGTCAAAAAGTACTTTTACACAAACTGAACTCTTTTAACCAAGTATTGTTATCTAATAAATACACAAGAGACACGCATTACATAGCAAGCACATGCCTCTCATTTACAAAACCCAAAACCAGTGAATTTGGCACCTTGTGTAATTCGTAAAACTGAATACAATGATTTGCAAATCCTTTTTAACTTATATTCAATTGAATAGACTGCAAAGACAAGATATTTAATATTCGAAATGAGAAACATATTTTTTTTTGCAAATAATCATCAACTTAGAATTTAATGGCAGCAACACGTTGCAAAAAAGTCGGCACAGGGGCATTTTTACCACTGTGTTACATGGCCTTTCCTTTTAACAACACTCTGTAAACGTTTGGGAACTGAGGAGACCAAGTTTTTCAGGTGGAATTCTTTCCCATTCTTGCTTGATGTACAGCTTAAGTTGTTAAAAAGTCCGGGGTCTCCTTTGTGGTATTTTAGGCTTTATAATGTGCCACACATTTTCAATGGGACTTCAGGCAGGCCAGTCTAGTACCCGCACTCTTTTACTACGAAGCCACGCTGTTGTAACACGTGGCTTGGCATTGTCTTGCTGAAATAAGCAGGAGCGTCCATGATAACGTTGCTTGAATGGCAACATATGTTGCTCCAAAACCTGTATGTACCTTTCAGCATTAATGGTGCCTTCACAGATGTGTAAGTTACCCATGTCTTGGGCACTAATACACCCCCATACCATCACAGATGCTGGCTTTTTAACTTTGCGCCTATAACAATCCAGATGGTTATTTTCCTTTTTGGTCCGGAGGACACGACATCCATTGTTTCCAAAAACAATTTGGAAATGTGGATTGGTCAGACCACAGAACACTTTTCCACTTTGCATCAGTCCATCTTAGATGAGCTCGGGCCCAGCGAAGCCGGCGGCGTTTCTGGGTGTTGTTGATAAATGGCTTTCGCTTTGCAAAGTAGAGTTTTAACTTGCACTTATAGACGTAGCAACAAACTGTAGTTACTGACAGTGGTTTTCTGAAGTGTTCTTGAGCGCATGTGGCGATATCCTTTACACACTGATGTTGGTTTTTGATGCAGTACCGCCTGAGGGATCCAAGGTCACGGGCATTAAATGTTGGTTTTCAGCCTTGCTGCTTACGTGCAGTGATTTCTCCACATTTTCTGAACCTTTTGATGATATTACGGACCGTACGTGGTGAAATCCCTAAATTCGTTGCAATAGCTGGTTAAGAAATGTTGTTTTTAAACAATTTGCTCACACATTTGTTTACAACGTGGTGACCCTCGCCCCATCCTTGTTTATGAATGACTGAGCATTTCATGGAAGCTGCTTTTATACCCAATCATGGCACCCACCTGTTCCCAATTAGCCAGTTTACCTGTGGGATATTCCAAATAAGTGTTTGATGAGCATTCCTCAACTTTCTCAGTCTTTTTTGCCACTTGTGCCAGCTTTTTTGATACATGTTGCAGGCATCAAATCCCAAATGAGCTAATATTTGCAAAAAACTAATATCTTAAATATCTTGTCTTTGCAGTCTAATCAATTGAATATAAGCTGAAAAGGATTTGCAAATCATTGTATTCTGTTTTTATTTACGATTTACACAACATGCCAACTTCACTGCTTTAGAGTTTTGTATTTTGCATTCTGTTTTACAGTATATTGTTGTGTTGTGTTAAATAATGTACTTTATATCTACTTCAACACTCATGTGGGCAGATGCCCAGAGGCTATAAAGATGAAAGAGCTTTCCTAACCAATTCTTTGTGCAGCAAGATACTCTGCAGGATGAATTTACAGGATAGAAACTCACAAGAATTAATGTAGGTTTTTAGGCAGGAATTTTAAGGACTATACTATACTGTAGTCTCCATATAACTTTGAAATTATGTCAAAAAAACCTTGTGGCCGGCCGCTAGGGTAACCATTTACTCTGGGTAGTTTTTGGTGGACAAGCAGGGGGTGTATTTTAGAACACCAGGATATATAGGAAATAGTGCTGTTTGATATATATATATATATATATATATATATATATATATATATATATATATATATATATATATATATATATATATATATATATACAGTGTTGGGTTAGTTACTGAAAACCAGTAACTAGTTACAGTTACTAGTTACTTTATTTCAAAAGTAACTCAGTTACTAACTCAGTTACTTACACCAAAAAGTAATGCGTTACTGTGAAAAGTAACTATTTAGTTACTTCTTTTTTTCTTCTTTTTTTTTTAAAGCTCCCATTAATGCCCTTTTTGCCTTCATTTCAGTACTGTTATTGCACTGGAGAATAATACAATATGTTGATCAACTTGACATGCATTTTTATTTTCCTTTTAACATAATTAATGAAAAACAGTGCAACATAAAAAGGCATTCCTCCTTTCTTTAAACTTGGACCAATGACCATTAATAAAAAAACAAGTTTAAGTGCAACATAAGAAGAAACATCATCTTCCTTGAAACATAGGTAGTGAAATAAAGGCTGACATCTGGAGTGATGCTGCTGTCTTCCACACTTGGAGCCATGGATTGTAGAATCCTTGTTTTCAGTGGCAGGATCATTGACACAGATGGTGAAGTTTCAGCGCTCAGTAGAGATGGAACACTTTTGAGGGGTTTAAGCACCTGGAGGACCTCATCTGCCACTCTCACATCATCATCAGACAGGGTGACATTTGTCTTCAGGGTGTTGTGGGTCAATGCAGAGTATATAGCTGCCTGCTGCTCCAACATATCATAAGTGGAGTTCCACCTCGTTGGGACATCATGTATGAGCAGGCAGCTTTAGCATTTCTTGCTTTGTCTTAAGCACATGAGCAGCTGTTGTGCTTGGGTGGAAGTAGGAAACCTTCTTGATCCTCCCAAAGAGGCGCTCCATCCTTTTGACTGAGATTCCCTTCTGTGATGCCAAATTCACTACATGTGCAAAGCACCTATCTGTGGTCCCAGTCCTGCCTCATTCTCTGTAATTATTAGATTTTTGGCATTATCACGTGTGACTGGGATATCTTTATCTTCCAGTCCTCCACTGCTTGTGTCAGTACCTGCGCAAGGTGACTCTTGTAGAGGGGGCGTGTCTTCACATCTCCCAGTCTGCTGTGATGAAGTGAGGGCTTATAGTTCCCCTGGACGTCCACCCGTCTGTCATGAGCGCAACAGCTGATGCTCGGGATAGTTCATCCACAACTTTTTTCTTCTCCTGCTCATAAAGATCTGGCACAATCTTATTGCTGAAGTGGGTGCGCGACGGGATGTCGTAACGTGGTTCAAGCACGTTCAGCATGTGTTTAAAACTCTCGTTTTGCACAACCGAGTCTGCACTTATAAACACACCGATTCAATGGCGTGGGGCTTTCAAGCTCCTCCGTTACTCCGCTCGCCATGACCACGCTGCGTGGACTGAACGTGCCAACAACTTTTTTTTTTTGTTTCATATATCAAACCGCGGATCACTTGTGTGCCTCCCCTCCCCACACCCACACCCACACACACATAGACCGCGCCTCTTTTCTTCTCTCCGGCTTGTGACAGAGGAAGATTCAGAAGAACGACACCGCAGCGCTTCTGTTTCTAGCCGATACTACATCAAAAGTAACGTTAAATAACGCAGTAACGCATCATGTAGTAACGGTAACTAAATTACTGAATAAAAAAAAATAACGCGTTAGATTACTAGTTACCGCCGAAACTAACGGCGTTACAGTAACGCGTTAGTCCCAACACTGTATATATATATATATATATATATATATATATATATATATATATATATATATATATATATATATATACATGTATGTATGTATACATATATATATATATATATATATATATATATATATATATATATATATATATATATATATATATATATATATATATATATATATTTATATCTATAAATATATATATATGTATATATATATATATATATATACATACATGTATATATATACATATATGTATATATAAATATATACATATATGTGTATATATACTGTATATATACATATATGTATATATATATATATATATATATATATTTATACGTGTGTGCATATATATACACACATATATGTATACACACATACGTATAAATATATATATATATATATATATATATATTTATACTGTATATATGTATATATATATATATATATATATATATATATATATATATATGTATATATACCTATATAGATGTATGTATATAAATATATATATACATGTATATATATATATATATATATATATACATATATATATATATATATATATATACATGTATATATATATATATATATATATATATATATATATATATATATATATATATATATATATATATATATATATATATATTTGTATACATATCTGCCTCACAATACGGAGGTCCTGAGTAGTCGTGAGTTCAATCCCGGCCTCTGGATCTTTCTGTGTGGAGTTTGCATGTTCTCCCCGTGACTGCGTGGGTTCCCTCTGGGTACTCCGGCTTCCTCCCACCTCCAAAGACATGCACCTGGGGATAGGTTGATTGGCAACGCTAAATTGGCCCTAGTGTGTGAATGTGAGTGTGAATGTTGTCTGTCTATCTGTGTTGGCCCTGCGATGAGGTGGCAACTTGTCCAGGGTGTACCCCGCCTTTCGCCCGATTGTAGCTGAGATAGGCTCCAGCGCCCCCTGCGACCCCGAACGGAATAAGCGGTAGAAAATGGATGGATGGAAGTACAGATAAGAACTACATTTCGTTGCATGAGCTCGTTGTAGTGCGGGATAAAAGAGCAATAAGGTGCAGATATATATAAATAGATTACTGTACAGATAAATATATAGCACTTTTGCATATGCATCCACGTTTATGGATGTATGTTATATTGTCTTTATATTCCAGCGAGTTAATCCATTTTTGGGGGAGGAAATGAGGGGATTATTATGATGCGTTCAAGAGTCTTATGGCCTGAGGGAAGAAGCTGTTACAGAACCTGGAGGTTCTGCTACGGAGGCTGCGGAACCTCTTTCTAGAGTCCAGCAGTGAAAACAGTCCTTGGTGGGGGTGGGAGGAGTCTCTGCAGAGTTTCTGAGCCCTGGTCAGGCAGCGGCTTTTTTGCAATTTCCTGCATATTAAATATTGTATGATATTATATTAGGAGACGCTATTCTCTGTGCACAAGTTTAGTAGATCAGCTCTGCGTGTGCTATCAGGTTTGCACGTGTTTTAATACACGCAAACCTCTAGTAGATCAGGCCCAAAAGGTTTAAGAGACACACTGCTTATTTAAAGGGGAACATTATCACAATTTCAGAAGGGTTAAAACCATTAACAATCAGTTCCCAGTGGCTTTATTTTTTTTTTAATTTTGCCTATCACGCAATATCCCTAAAAAAAGCTTCAAAGTGCCTGATTTTAACCATCGTTATATACACCCGTCCATTTTCCTGTGACGTCACACAGTGATGCCAATACAAACAAACAGCAAGGTATAGCGACATTAGCTCGGATTCAGACTCGGATTTCAGCGGCTTAACACTGTCTGATAAGATAATTACTAACAACTATGAACTAGGTTTACAGCATATGAAATACATTTGGCAACAACATGCACTTTGAGAGTGCAGACGGCCCATTTCAGGCGCGCTAAGAACATATATTTTTCCATGATTTCAGCACTCAGGTTAACCATACCTAAATAGACACAAAATACTGCATTACACAAGACTACCCGAATGTACTCGAATGATTGAAAAAAATAAATGTTTTTAAGCTAAATTATTGGTAAACACAGTTTATGTATAATAATTTACGTAAAGCCGCGAGTAATGAATAAAGTTTTCATCAATTAATATATTCTGTAGACATACCCTCATCCACTCTCTTTTCCTGAAAGCTGATCTGTCCAGTTTTGGAGTTGATGTCAGCAGGTCAGGGAAGCTAGGGTCGATATTCTTCTCTTGATCATCTTCGGTGGCATAAGGGACGGTGTGAGCCAAGACATCCAGGGGGTTTAGCTCGCTCGTCTGCGGGAATAAACTGCCGCCATTGCTTGCCATGCTACCGAGGTCCTTTGTCCCTGAATTGCTCACACACTCCGGCAGATTCAATGGGGGTCTGGCGGCAGATTTCTTTGACTTTATCGTTGGAAATGCATCTGCTTTGAGTGTCGCAGGATATTCACACATTCTTGCCATCTCTGTCGTAGCATAGCTTTCGTCGGTAAAGTGTGCGGAACAAACGACTGACCATTTCGTCGGCTTTCCCCACACCCTCGTATTTTGAACAAATTTCGTCCAATTTCTTGCCACTTTCGCATCTTTGGGCCACTGGTGCAACTTGAATCCGTCCCTGTTCGTGTTGTTACATCCTCCGACAACACACCGACGAAAGTGCAAAAATGGCGGATTGCTTCCCGATGTGACGTCACAACGTCATCGCTCCGAGAGCGAATAATAGAAAGGCGTTTAATTCGCCAAAATTCACCCATTTAGAGTTCGGAAATCGGTTAAAAAAATATATGGTCTTTTTTCTGCAACATCAAGGTATATATTGACGCTTACATAGGTCTGGTGATAATGTTCCCCTTTAAATAAAATAGTGAACATGCAAGACCCAAATTTCCCTGTTGTGGGATCAATAAAGGATGATCTTATCTTACCTTAAAGGGGAACATTATCACAATTTCAGAAGGGTTAAAACCATTAAAAATCAGTTCCCAGTGGCTTATTTTATTTTTCGAAGTTTTTTTCGAAATTTTACCCATCACGCAATATCCCTAAAAAAAGCTTCAAAGTGCCTGATTTTAACCATCGTTATATACACCCGTCCATTTTCCTGTGACGTCACATAGTGATGCCAATGCAAACAAACATGGCGCATAGAACAGCAAGCTATAGCGACATTAGCTCGGATTCAGACCGGATTTCAGTGGCTTAAGCGATTCAACAGATTACGCATGTATTGAAACGGATGGTTGTAGTGTGGATGTCAGGTTTGTCACTGACAGTTTAGTTATGTTTTGAGTTTTTCCTCTGTTTGTCTTTATTTCCTGTCGGCGCTCTTATTTTGGTTATTTCCTACTTGTCTCCCTGAGTGCTGTGTCCCCTCAGCTGTGGCTGATTGGCACCTGGCCACACCTGGTGTCAATCAGCCAGTTGCTATTTAAACCTGCCTTCTCCTCCAGTCAGTGCTGGATTATTGTCGTTCCGACCTGTCGTGTCGATAGCAGTGTAGCTATTCCCTGGATCCTGACTCCTGTTCCTTCTTCCTGGTTTCTGGTTCGTGTTTTCCTTTTCTTATTTTTGAACATTAAAACCATGTTTCCTTGTACCAAGCCTGCTGCCATCTCTGCATCTTGGGGTTCGTGTCCTACAAACTCTGACAGTGGAGGCAGGTAGCGAAAACGAAATTGAAGAAGAAACTGAAGCTATTGAGCCATATCGGTTTGAACCGTATGCAAGCGAAACCGACGAAAACGACACGACAGCCAGCGACACGGGAGAAAGCGAGGACGAATTCGGCGATCGCCTTCTAACCAACGATTGGTATGTGTTTGTTTGACATTAAAGGAAACTAACAACTATGAACTAGGTTTACAGCATATGAAATACATTTGGCAACAACATGCACTTTGAGAGTGCAGACAGCCCAGTTTTCCTCAATTAATATATTCTGTAGACATACCCTCATCCGCTCTCTTTTATTGAAAGCTGATCTGTCCAGTTTTGGAGTTGATGTCAGCAGGCCAGGGAAGCTAGGGTCCATATTCTTTTATGCCATCTCTGTTGTAGCATAGCTTTCGTCGGAACAAACGTCCAATTTCTTGCCACTTTCGCATCTTTGGGCCACTGGTGCAACTTGAATCCGTCCCTGTTCGTGTTGCTACACCCTCCGACAACACACCGACGAAAGTGCAAAAATGGCGGATTGCTTCCCGATGTGACGTCACAACGTCATCGCTCCGAGAGCGAATAATAGAAAGGCGTTTAGTTCGCCAAAATTCACCCATTTAGAGTTCGGAAATCGGTTAAAAAAATATATGGTCTTTTTTCTGCAACATCAAGGTATATATTGACGCTTACAAAGGTCTGGTGATAATGTTCCCCTTTAACACTCACCTCGTGAGACTCAAAATGTCTTGTTTAAACCAGCCAATTAGATTTAATGCTAGTCAAGTATGCATGAACAACGCTACTGTCTAAAACTTGCAGATTATGGAAAACAATGAGCAGTGTTTGACCATCAAAGGATAAATACACACAAGACAAGATGGAATTGATAGGTTTCACAGAATGTCTACAAATATGATAACGGCCACGGGTGTTTAACATTATTCCATCGTGCCCGACTGGGTAAAGTGAGTGAGCTGAAGGTTAAAGTAGGCGACTGCCCTCATGCACAGATAAACCTGGGCACTGGAAGAATACTGATAAAGCAGAGAACAGATGGCTCAGCACATGCAGCCCCACTCACACACCATGTTCAGAAACATAGCAGTACCAAGTAGCACCTTCTGCGGTGTACACTAATCACAACTATTCATCACTAATCTAAACACAGTGTGCATGCTTACCCAGGTTACATACAGCAGAAACAAACGACAACACTGAGAAACAACACCCGACTTCCTCACATAGCACACAGAGTGTGTGTGGTGTAATTCCTTTTCCTGGCAGACCTGTAAATTTGGCGAACTTGTCACCATGTCTGCCGATAAATCTAACTTCCTGGCAAACGTGCTGATCTGCCAGTAAGATGACATGATTGGCAAAAGACTAAGATTCGGTCTTTGGCAGCTGTAATCCTAATGTCCTTTTTTAACTGGGTGACAAACCCCCTGTTTTTTTCAAATGAAGCCCAAAAGAACAATTTGACCTTTAAGAATGTGTGCTAAGTGTCTAAGACAAATGTACCTTAGCTTGGATGGGTGAACTGAAACTATGATAATAATAACAGATGTCTTGATATGATTTTTTTGGCCTCAGATCCAATCTGATTTTCAGACCTGATAAATAATGTTTTAAAGCAAGTAACAAGCGAGTAAGTTAAGTTTTAAAAAGCTTATCTTATTGAATTTATAATTTGATAATATTGTTGTAAAGTTAAAGTACCACTTGTCAGAATAATTGTATCTAAGTTCAATGAGTTCCTGGCGAGCAGTTAAAAGCTGTCTCTAAACATACCAAGCAGAAGGCTTGTAAAACTCCACTGTGTAGGATGGGAAGCAACATGAAGGTGTTCTGTTTCTTTCATGCATTGTAATCAACAGAAAATATATTGTCTTGACCCAAGAACTACAAAGCGGAGAGGAAGCAGGGCCTGACTCCCCTCAAGGCGACCTCTTCTTTGAACTGTTTTACGACCTTTTCTGTGAACTGTTTACAACCTTTTCTTTTGAACTGTTCTGTAACCAAAGGTGACGGCTGTTTACGACCCCGTCCCTTAGAAACAGCTGTTGCCATGTAATCATGGAAAGTCCAAATAAAAGAGGTGGCGTACAATCTTTTGCCAGAGCGCGTTGAGACACTGTGCAAGGGTACAGTGTCCAGGCGTCTCACCTCAATTTGAGCAAAATTTAATTCTGTCTCTGTTTAATTCTTTGCTTCTTGACTTGTTTAATAGATGTCATCAGTGTTTGAACCTGACACCACTGATAGTCACACACACACTAGGTGTGGTGAAGTTACCCTCTGCATTTGACCCATCCCCATGTTCACCCCCGAGGAGGTTAGGGGAGCAGTGAGCAGCAGCGGTGGCCGCGCTCGGAAATCATTTTGGTGATTTAACCCCCAATTCCAACCCTTGATGCTGAGTGTCAAACAGGGAGGCAATGGGTCCCATTGTTATAGTCTTTGGTATGACTCGGCCGGGGTTTGAACTCACAACCTTCCAGTCTCAGGGCGGACACTCTAACCACAAGGCCACTGAGCGTATACATCATATGATGTATTGAATGTGTGGTATTGAATGCTACATACAATTAAAAAAATAATAATATAGTGGCTAGTGCATAATAACTAAACAAAAGCAAAAACTACTATTGGTTTTCATTTACTGTGAATCATTTGGGTTTTGCCCTCGAAGCCTTCCTGTATCCAATCTTTAGTTACGTAAACATTGGCACACAGCTGCCGTAAAGACCGGCTGGTCTAAGCAACTCATAAGTAGATCAGTTAAAAAAGGCAAACATTGCCCCCCAATCCATTTCTAAATAATAATTAGAGATGTCCGATAATATCGGACTGCCGATATTATCGGCCGATAAATGCTTTCAAATGTAATATCGGAAATTGTCGGTATCGGTTTCAAAAAGTAACATTTATGACTTTTTAAAACGCCGCTGTACGGAGTGGTACACGGACGTAGGGAGAAGTACAGAGCACCAATAAACCTTAAAGGCACTGCCTTTGCGTGCCGGCCCAATCACATAATATCTACGGCTTTTCACACACACAAGTGAATGCAATGCATAGTTGTTCAACAGCCATACAGGTCACACTGAGGGTGGCCGTATAAACAACTTTAACACGGTTACAAATATGCGCCACACTGTGAACCCACACCAAACAAGAATGACAAAGACATTTCGGGAGAACATCCGCACCGTAACACAACATAAACACAACAGAACAAATACCCAGAACCCCTTGGAGCACTAACTCTTCCGGGACGCTACAATATACACCCCCGCTACTTCAAGTTCATATGTGAGTCAAGGCAGGTGGCCAATTCGTGAAGATGGACTGTGCAACCCTTGGAAGGAGGGTTGTTGGGGACTTGGGACAAGAAAGTGTAATTGAAAATAACGACATGCTGGTGTTAATGTGTATGGTCATGTGTCTTTGATGTTTTTGCAATAAAAGTTAAAAAGAGTGTCGTACTTTGTGAATTCTTCTGGACTCAACAACCACACAATAAGCTGCAAAACGACACATTCAGTAATTATTTTTAAACAGCACCGTGATATAAAGTACACAATATCCGGTTTAATGCAAACGTTTAATCACAAAGTCTGCTCTCTCCCCTCCTCGGCAAAAGCCGACCAATCACAGCTCTGTGGTTTGCGTCGCTAGGATTTTTTTGGGAGGTGCATGCAAAGCTTGCGGGCAGGTACGCAGGGGGAGGGGGAAATAAGGCCTCGGTCCTGCAAGTTACGTGACGCGAGAGTACTGTATACGCGTCAGATCATTTCCTAAGCCTCCAAACTGTCTGTGACGACTGTAGTTTCTTTAACACGTCTGCAGGTAAAGGCACAATGCTAACACTCTCTCCCCTGTCTGCACGAACAGGTTAACCTAAATGCAGTCTAAGCTTCTCGCCAGAGCCAGCAGATAATACTAGAGAACTATTTCTGGAGCCAGCACTTAGCCTGAGGTGACCTTGTCTGCCTGCCTCCTGCTAATTGTCTTGTAGGCACAAATTGCTATTAGACTTGTGTATTGACACTTTCTACCAATTTTATTTTGTGCATAATGTCTTTTAATCCTTTGTCTTTACATGACTTCACCAAAATCTAATTAAAGCAATGAGTAATGATGACAAATAAAGACCTAAATTGTTCTTTTTTTTCTGTTTGTACCTTCCCGATTAACCTTTGCTCACTCAAAGCAGGAGTAGTGATTATCACAGGAAAGGCAGGAGGGAGAGTGCAGCATATTGCAACTTTTAAACAAATTTAATTTAGGAAGCTTTTGTGTTAGGGCAGGGGTCGGCAACACAAAGTGTTGAAAGAGCCAAAAATACCAAACAAATCTGTCTGGAGCCGCACAAAATTTAAAGCCTTATATAAGTGTTATAATGAAGGCAACACATGATGTAAGTGTCTATATTAGCTATATTAGTCAACTATCAAAATGACTATGTGTCGCAGGCTGATGCAAATCTTCCGTTAACAGAAATGTTTACGTACCATATTTTTCGGACTATAAGTCGCAGTTTTTTTCATAGTTTGGAGCGACTTATGTGTGAAATTATTAACACATTACCGTAAAATATCAAATAATATTATTTAGCTCATTTACGTAAGAGACTAGACGTTAGGGATGTCCCGATCCAGGTTTTTGCACTTCCGATCCGATACCGATATTGTTTTTGCATTTCCGATCCGATACCGATACTGACAGATACCGATACTGACCGATACTGGCCTATCCGAGCATGTATTAAAGTTTAAAGTTACTTAGCCTACTTAGTTGTCAGAATCATGTTGAAAAGGGTTTTAGTACTCTTGATAACAACTAGCCAGCTGAATTAGGGGAGTTTGATTAATACACAATGGTTGGTAACAAGAAACTGACCTGTTTATTCAAGGATAAACACAAAATAGACAAAATTATACATGACAAACAGAAATGGCATCATTGAACTAGGGCTGGGCGATATGGCCTTTTTTTAATATTGCGATATTTTAAGGCCATATTGCGATACACAATATATATCTTGATATTTTGCCTTAGCCTTGAATGGACACTTGATGCATATAATCACAGCAGTATGATGATTCTATGTGTTTTGATTGATTGATTGAGACTTTTATTAGTAGGTTGCACAGTGAAGTACATATTCTGAACAATTGACCACTAAATGGTAACACCCCAATAAGTTTTTCAACTTGTTTAAGTCGGGGTCCACTTAAATTGATTCATTATACAGATATATACTATCATCATAATACAGTCATCACACAAGATAATCACATTGAATTATTTACATTATTTATAATCCAGGGTGTGGAGGGTAAGTGTCAAAAAGACAGCCAAAAGAGTTTGATATGAGAATAAATCAAAACTTAAAATATAGGGTAGAAATGCACCCATTTGCAGGAAATGTAGTCTTGATTTTCAAAATTTTCTTTCAAGGCTTGCATGTCTACATTAAAACATTCTTCTTCATACTGCATTAATATATGCTACGTTTAAACTTTCATGCAGAGAAGGAAAATTTTATCATTTTATCATTTTCCATTTTAATACGTTTTTGAAAAAGCTCCAGGGCGGTGCTAAAGAGCCGTATGCGGCTCTAGAGCCGCAGGTTGCTGACTGCTGTGTTAGGGGTTCTTTACATGCTGTGCCTTTCTCCCAGTCAAAATGAGCGGATCCTGAACCACTGAATATACGACTGGGAGTTCAAGTTGGCTTCGACTTCCCACTTATTTTTTCCAAAAGAGTTTTGCTACAAGCGATGCTCTGTGTTACAGTAGTCTCCTGCCTCACATCCGAATTGTTGTGCTTGTCTGATTTCACATGGGAATGAAGTAACAGTAGCCTCGGATTGTAAAGGCCTGAGGCTCGAAGTGCCT
>NC_084577.2:14815086-14980086 GCF_033978685.3 Nerophis lumbriciformis
AATGAAAAAAGAGGAAATGAACGTGCGTTTGTGGCGTGTGAGAGACAAAGCAAAGGGAAGGAAGGCAGAAGAGGCGAACAGCTGATGAGTGAGGAGTCACACGTGCTGCCCATTAGAGGGAAGACGCGCCTCCCCTTCGAACCGACTAATGTTTTAAACACCTCGACAAAAACAGCATTTTTTTTCCCGCCACGCCTTCGAGAGGTCAGGCTCTAATTACATAATTGCTCAGCTGCTGTTTTTTTTTGGTTTTTTCACTCGGCAACCCAAAATGTTGAAAGAGCCATATTGGACCAAAAATACAAAAACAAATCTGTCTGGAGCCGCAAAAAATTAAAAGCCATATTACATACAGATAGTGTGTCATGGGATTAAGAGGACTTAAAGGAACCTCAAATATAGCTACAAATGAGGCATAATGATGCAATATGTACAGATAGCTAGCCTAAATAGCCTGTTAGCATCGATTAGCTTGCAGTCATGCAGTGACCAAATATGTTTGATTAGCACTCCACACAAGTCAATAACATCAACAAAACTCACCTTTCATGCAAAACCTTAAAAGTTTGGTGGACAAAATGAGACAGAAAAATAAGTGGCATAAAACACGTCCTATAAAGTCGGAGAAAGTTATACATGTAAACAAGTGAGTTCACGGACCGCCAAAATTAGTAGGACAAAACGGCGCTCGCCAAATACTCGAATCAGTGAAGCATGTTTAATAGAAACAGTGTTCTTTGTAACAATTAGGGAGGTTTGTGTCATGTTTGTCCTCCAACAGAAACCATATTATAACAAAAATAGATTTTTTTCCCCTCGTCTTTTTCCATTTTTCATACATTTTTTGAAAAAGCTCCAGAGAGCCACTAGGGCGGCGCTAAAGAGCCGCAGAGCCGCGGGTTGCCGACCCCTGGTTTAGAGGATGCCCTGGTGTAGCAAAACACAGGAGAATATTTTGGGAGAGTCAAGCCGAGAAGGAGGAGCGTATCCTCCTGAGAGTTGAGTAAAAAATAATACAAATAGTCCAACAATGTGTTGCTTTGAACCCGACTTTACAGCTGCTGGGACAAAACAGGTGAGAACTTTCTATTCTACGACGCTTTCAAGTTACCATCAATGTTCTATACCGCTCGTCTTCATTAGGGTCACAGGTAAGATGGAGCCTATCCCAGCTGACTTGGGGCAAGAGGCAGGTTGCACATTGGAGTGGTCAACAGCCAATCGCAGGACACATAAACTATATTGCCAAAAGTAATTGGCCACCTGCCTTGACTCACATATGAACTTGAAGTGCCATCCCATTCCTAACCCATAGGGTTCAATATGATGTCGGTCCACCTTTTGCAGCTATTACAGCTTCAACTCTTCTGGGAAGGCTGTCCACAAGGTTGCGGAGTGTGTTTGTAGGAATTTACGACCGTTCTTCCAAAAGCGCGTCGGTGAGGTCACACGCTGACGTTGGTCGAGAAGGCCTGGCTCTCAGTCTGCGTTCTAATTCATACCAAAGGTGTTCTATCGGGTTCAGGTCAGGACTCTGTGCAGGCCAGTCAAGTTCATCCACACCAGACTCTGTCATTCATGTCTTTATGGACCTTGCTTTGTGGACTGGTGCACAGTCATGTTGGAAGAGGAAGGGGCCCACTCCAAACCGTTCCCACAAGGTTGGGAGCATGGAATTGTCCAAAATGTTTTGGTATCCTGGAGCATTCAAAGTTCCTTTCACTGGAACTAAGGGGCCAAGTCCAACTCCTGAAAAACAACCCCACACCATGATTCCTCCTCCACCAAATTTCACACTCGGCACAATGCAGTCCGAATTGTACCGTTCTTCTGGCAACCTCCAAACCCCAACTCATCCATCAGATTGCAAGATGGAAAAGCATGATTTATCACTCCAGAGAACGCGTCTCCACTGCTCTAGAGTCCAGTGCATGGGATGCAGTGGAAACCCATTCCATGAAGCTCTCTGCGTACTGTACGTGGGCTAATTGGAAGGTCACATGAAGTTTGTACCTCTTTGCACTATGCGCTTCAGCATCCGCTGACCCCTCTCTGTCAGTTTACGTGGACTACCACTTCGTCGCTGAGTTGCTGTTGTTCCCAAACTCTTCCATTTTCTTATAATCAAGCCGACAGTTGACTTTGGAATATTTAGGAGGGAGGAAATTTCACGACTGGATTTGCTGACAGTTCCAGGCTGGAAATCACTGAGCTCCTGAGAGCGGCCCATTCTTTCACAAATGTTTGTAGAAACAGTCTCCATGCCTAAGTGTTTGATTTTATACACCTGTGGCCGGGCCAAGTGATTAGGACTCTGATCATTTGGATGGGTGGCCAAATACTTTTGGCAATATAGTGTATTTACAAACCACCATTCACACTGGATTCTTTGATGCATCACGATTTGGGACGTGGACGATAGTTAAACAAAGTTAAATAAAGTAATACAGACTAGGGATGGACGATATGGCCTTAAACCTATACCACAATATATATTGCCGTCTCATGCGATAACGATACACATCGCAGATATTACTTGGCATATAAATGATAATTAGGGATGTCCAATAATATCGGACTGCCGATATTATCAGCCGATAAATGCTTTAAAATGTAATATCGGAAATTATCGGTATCGGTTTCAAAATGATCGGTATCGATTTCAAAAAGTAAAATGTATGACTTTTTAAGACGCCGCTGTGTACACGAACGTAGGGAGAAGTACAGAGCGCCAATAAACCTTAAAGGCACTGTCTTTGCTTGCCGGCCCAATCACATAATATCTACGGCTTTTCACACACACAAGTGAATGCAAGGCATACTTGGTCAACAGCCATACAGGTCACACTGAGGGTGGCCGTATAAACAACATTAACACTGTTACAAATATGCGCCACACTGTGAACCCACACCAAACAAGAATGACAAACACATTTCGGGAGAACATCTGCACCGTAACACAACATAAACACAAACAGAACAAATACCCAGAACCCCTTGCAGCTCTAACTCTTCCGGGACGCTACAATATACACTCCCCGCTACCCCCACCTCAACCCCCCCCCCCCCAACCTCCTCATGCTCTCTCAGGGAGAGCATGTCCCAAATTCCAAGATGCTGTTTTGAGGCATGTTAAAAAAAAAAAGCACTTTGTGACTTCAATAATAAATATGGCAGTGCCATGTTGGCATTTTTTTTCCATAACTTTAGTTGATTTATTTTGGAAAACCTTGTTACTGTCATGACTTGAACTATGGCGTGGTTTGTTCTCCCGTGGTGCAAATGATTTGGACCATACGTGGCGTGAAGGGGAGTACATGATTTAATTTAATATTATCAAAAAAAGAACAAACAAAAGGCGCGCACAATGGCGGAGGTAAAAAACGTGGCTAGTGAAAACAAAACTTGCACAAAGACAGAAACTATGAACAATGAAACAAAACTTGCAAACTATGGCATGAATAAAGAAAACTTACTTGGACGAGAAAACGGCATGAAAAAGAGCAGCAAGGGTCATAAGGGTGTGTGGAGAGTGTGTCAGGGGTACGATGTCGCCAGGGAGACTTCCTGGCAACAATGGGTTTAAATAATAGTGACATGATTAAAGACAGGTGCATGAGTCGTGAGGGCAGGTGAAAACTAATGGGTTGCTATGGTGACAAACAAGAGTGCACAATGAGTCCAAACCTGGAACAGGTGAAACTAATGGGTAACCATGGAAACAAGACAAGGGAGTGAAAAGCCAGAAACTAAAGAGTCCAATAACTAAACAAAACAAAACATGACTAAAACAAAACATGATTACACAGACATGACAGTTACATTGTTTAATGCATCCGGCGGGGCATCACAACAAAATTAGGCATAATAATGTGTTAATTCCACGACTGTATATATCAGTATCGGTTGATATCGGAATCGGTAATTAAGAGTTGGACAATATCGGAATATCGGATATCGGCAAAAAAGCCATTATCGGACATCTCTAATGATAATATAACTATTTCAAAAAGGGTTACAAAGGCTCCTAAATTGGCTGCTGACATATGCGGTGATATATTGTTTTCTGTTCAGTTCAGTTTCAGTTTATTTCGAACATGCATACAATGCATGGAATGCATCACACGTTGCCAGTTGTTTCACTACAGCACGTCCGAAAAGGAGTAGGAAGAAGCAGAGCTTATTCAATCCTACCCCTTTTCATATTATAGCAATTGTATCCAATTTATATCCAATATATTGCTACTATGGTACATTTTTAGTCTACTTTATACCTGCATTATTTTTTCCATCCTTACCCTTTGGAACTGAGCTACTGTGTGGAACAATTTCCCTTGTGGATCAATAAAGTTTGTCTAAGTCTAAGTCTATTGATGAGTTCACATTTCCAGGCCACAGAGCAGTTAAATATTACTGGGTGACATTTCCTAGAATACCAAATTCATGAAAGACCAGCAGAAGTTGATATCACTGTCTTTAAGAATGATAATCAAACGCTTCATCGCTGAGAGCTCAAATGTCATCCTACTATTCGACTATTTGAATAATCAACACAGAAGCTCAACAGCCATGACACCAACCAACTCATTCTGCTTGTTAACATTTCAAAGGCCAGAGCGCGCTTTGAAAATGTAGGCCTCGCTCAAAGCTGACATGCATCTTTTTGAGTATCATCAGAGGATTCTTCCTCTTCCTGCGCGTCCCTCCATCTCCACTTATCTCCTGTAGTTCGCTCTTTATTATACCACGCCTCACATCATCGCCCTCTTCATTCCCATCTTCCTGCCTTCCTTATTCCCCTTCTGCTGCTGCCTGACGCTTTTCACGGACACCACTTTAATATGGAGGAATCGATACCTTCAGCGTATCAACTGCCAGGAGACTGGTCGGAAGCTCGATGGGTTTGGACGGCGAGCGGGGCGGGGGATGCACGCCCGTGTGTGGGAGGGGAATATGTTGCTGGACAAACAATTCTATTGATTGCGAGCATGTGTGTGTGTGTGTGTGAGTCCTCTGGGACTGCGAGTGTGTGTGTGACTGGCAGACAAAGAGCGGAGTCTGGTCATCAGTGTGTTAATGTGTAAGTCAATCCACATAAAACAACCACCACATAAGGTAAATAAAACAAACATACTGTTTATATGCCTGCAATGGTCCAAGGTACTTTTCTAGAAAAAGGGGACCACAAAAAATGGTATTATTGGCTTTATTTTAACAACAAATCTTATGGTACATTTTCTTATTGCAAGTTTGTCCTTAAATAGAATAGTGAACATACAAGACAACTTGTCTTTTATTAGTACAAACCCCGTTTCCATATGAGTTGGGAAATTGTGTTAGATGTAAATATAAACGGAATACAATGATTTGCAAATCCTTTTCAACCCATATTCAATTGAATGCACTACAAAGACAAGATATTTCATGTTCAAACTCATAAACTTTACTTTTTTTTGCAAATAATAATTAACTTACAATTTCATGGCTGCAACACGTGCCAAAGTAGTTGGGAAAGGGCATGTTCACCACTGTGTTACATGGCCTTTCCTTTTAACAACACTCAGTAAACGTTTGGGAACTGAGGAGACACTTTTTTTAAGCTTCTCAGGTGTATTTCTTTCCCATTCTTGCTTGATGTACAGCTTAAGTTGTTCAACAGTCCGGGGGTCTCCGTTGTGGTATTTTAGGCTTCATAATGCGCCACACATTTTTAATGGGAGACAGGGCTGGACTACAGGCAGGCCAGTCTAGTACCCGCACTCTTTTACTATGAAGCCACATTGATGTAACACGTGGCTTGGCATTGTCTTGCTGAAATAAGCAGGGGCGTCCATGATAACATTGCTTGGATGGCAACATATGTTGCTCCAAAACCTGTATGTACTTTTCAGCATTAATGGCACCTTCACAGATGTGTAAGTTAACCATGTCTTGGGCACTAATACACCCCTATACCATCACAGATGCTGGCTTTTCAACTTTGCGCCTATAACAATCCGGATGGTTCTTTTCCTCTTTGGTTCGGAGGACACGACGTTCACAGTTTCCAAAAACAATTTGAAATGTGGACTCGTCAGACCACAGAACACTTTTCCACTTTGTATCAGTCCATCTTAGATGAGCTCAGGCCCAGCGAAGCCGACGGCGTTTCTGGGTGTTGTTGATAAACGGTTTTCGCCTTGCATAGGAGAGTTTTAACTTGCACTTACAGATGTAGCGACCAACTGTAGTTACTGACAATGTGTTTCTGAAATGTTCCTGAGCCCATGTGGTGATATCCTTTACACACTGATGTTGCTTGTTGATGCAGTACAGCCTGAGGGATCGAAGGTCACGGGCTTATCTGCTTACGTGCAGTGATTTCTCCAGATTCTCTGAACCCTTTGATGATATTACGAACTGTAGATGGTGAAATCCCTAAATTATTTGCAATACTGGTTGAGAAAGGTTTTTCTTAAACTGTTCAACAATTTGCTCACGCATTTGTTGACAAAGTGGTGACCCTCGCCCCATCCTTATTTGTGAATGACTAAGCATTTAATGGAATCTACTTTTATACCCAATCATGGCACCCACCTGTTCCCAATTTGCCTGTTCACCTGTGGGATGTTCCAAATAAGTGTTTGATGAGCATTCCTCAACTTTATCAGTATTTATTGCCACCTTTCCCAACTTCTTTGTCACGTGTTGCTGGCATCAAATTCTAAAGTTATGATTATTTGCAAAAAAAAAATGTTTATCAGTTTGAACATCAAATATGTTGTCTTTGTAGCATATTCAACTGATTTGGGTTGAAAATGATTAGCAAATCATTGTATTCCGTTTATATTTACATCTAACACAATTTACCAACTCATATGGAAATGGGGTTTGTAAGTAAACAAACAAAGGCTCCTAATTAGTCTGCTGACATATGCAGTAACATATTGTATTATTTATCATTCCATTATCTTGTCAACATTATTAAGGACAAGTGGTAGAAAATGGATTATTAATCTACTTGTTCGTTTACTGTTAATATCTGCTTACTTTCTCTTTTAACATGTTCTGTTTAAACTTCTGTTAAAATGTAATAATCACTTTGTCGGGGAGGGGGGGGGCGTGGCCTGCAGACCTGCAGCGAAGCGGGGTGTGCCAAGACCTGCTTTGAGATCAGCGACAGCTGCGTATATGGCCCACCTGGGCGTGCTTATCTAATCACCTGTCGCTCTGTTAAAGGCAGCAGCCGGGAAGGAGAGGAGAGTTGGAGCGCGAGCGAGGGCGAGAGCAAGACTGACTCAGAGACGATGGCTGAAAAGCACGAAAAGAGATGCATATTACAAAATAAATCATTGTTTGTCATGTCCGTGATTGGTGGTCCGAAGAACCCGGAAGCGCAAGACTCCCACACACTTATTCTTCTGTTGTTTGATACTTTACATTAGTTTTGGATGATACCACAAATTTGGGTATCAATCCGATACCAAGTCGTTACAGGATCATACATTGGTCATATTCAAAGTCCTCATGTGTCCAGGGACATATTTCCTGAGTTTATAAATATACTATAAAAAAAATTTAAAACGAAAGAAGATGTGATGCCAAAAAATATAGACGTAATCATAGTAATGTCGACTAGATACGCTACTGTACTTGGTATCATTACAGTGGAAGTCAGGTGTAGATCCACTAATGGCATTTGTTTACATTGTGTGACACCAGTGAGCTACGGTGTGTAGTGAAGCATGTTTAGCTATTCCTCGTCCTGCAGGGATGATATTTGTAAGAAACTTACTTTATTTGTTGCCATGGAGGTGAGGATTAGTGATTTAGAAGTAGCTAAAACACTGCCAACTGGGGCTGGACTTTAGCCGCTAGCTAGCTAGCCATGTCTTAAAGTTGAGATTCAGTCTTATAACTTCACCTTTATCGCTAGTTTTTAAGCCAAACTGCGTCCTATTTCCCTTTTCTGTCTACACACTGTGTCTGCTTGTAAAAGTTAAAAAAGTTAAAGTACCAATGATTGTCACACACACACTAGGTGTGGCGAAATTATTCTCTGCATTTGACCCATCACCCTTGATCACCCCCTGGGAGGTGAGGGGAGCAGTGAGCAGCAGCGGTGGCCACGCCCGGGAATCATTTTTGGTGATTTAACCCCCAATTCCAACCCTTGATGCTGAGTGCCAAGCAGGTAGGTAATGGGTCCCATTTTTATAGTCTTTGGTATGACTCGGCCGGGGTTTGAACTCACAACCTACCGATCTCAGGGCGGACACTCTAACCACTAGGCCACTCTGTGATTGTGCGCTGCCGAACATGCTCGTCTTCTCGTAAACCAGCAATGACACGATGTGACGACGACGGGAACGCGGGCGGTTGGTGGGCCGGTACTTTTCAGAGGCGGTATCGTACCGAATATGAATCATTAATATCGCGGTACTATACTAATACCGGTATACCGTACAGACCTAGTCCAAGGTTAAGAGTGCTAACCCACATATTTGTTTGCTAATCCATTATTATTTTTATTATTAATGTACACCAAAAAAAAAATACAAATGTGTTGTTGTCTCTCATAAGGATTGTGAATGATAAGCAATGTGATATTAATTAATGTATCAATAATAATCCTACTTCAGTTCAAGTACCTCGGAGTCTTGTTCACGAGTGAGGGAAGAGTGGATCGTGAGATCGACAGGCGGATCGATGCGGCGTCTTCAGTAATGCGGACGCTGTATCGATCCGTTGTGGTGAAGAAGGAGCTGAGCCGGAAGGCAAAGCTCTCAATTTACCGGTCGATCTACGTTCCCATCCTCACCTATGGTCATGAGCTTTGGGTTATGACCGAATGGACAAGATCACGGGTACAAGCGGCCGAAATGAGTTTCCTCCGCCGGGTGGCGGGGCTCTCCCTTAGAGATAGGGTGAGAAGCTCTGTCATCCGGGGGGAACTCAAAGTAAAGCCGCTGCTCCTACACATCGAGAGGAGCCAGATGAGGTGGTTCGGGCATCTGGTCAGGATGCCACCCGAACGCCTCCCTAGGGAGGTGTTTAGGGCACGTCCGACCGGTAGGAGGCCGCGGGGAAGACCCAGGACACGTTGGGAAGACTATGTCTCCCGGCTGGCCTGGGAACGCCTCGGGATCCCCCGGGAAGAGCTGGACGAAGTGGCTGGGGAGAGGGAAGTCTGGGCTTCCCTGCTTAGGCTGCTGCCCCCGGGACCCGACCTCGGATAAGCGGAGGAAGATGGATGGATGGATGGATCCTACTTCAAGGAAAATTCTTTGCAACGGTCAGCCCTGGAACCAATTAGCCGTTAGTAAAGAGGGGCGACTGTACATACGACATTATGTTAACTTTGTAAAGTTATCATAATGGCCATGGATGAAGTGCTGGCTGTCCAGAGTCGGGACCCGGGGTGGACCGCTCGCCTGTGCATCGGTTGGGGACATCTCAGCGCTCGGGATGGTCTCCTGCTGGCCCCACTATGGACTGGACTCTCACTATTATGTTAGATCCACTTTGGACTGGACTTTCACAATATTATGCTAGACCCACTCGACGTCCATTGCATCCGGTCTCTGCGGTCCTCTCCAAGTTTCTCATAGTCATTCACATTGACATCCTACTAGGTCAGGGGTCGGCAACCTTAACCAGTCAAAGAGCCATTTTGACCAGTTTCACAAATTATAGATAACAATGGGAGCCACAAAAAATTTTTGAAATTTAAAATTAAATAACACTGCATACAAAGTTGTTTTTTTTGCTTTGTGTTTATGTGTGAGGGAGCAGGGTTGGGGTGGGGGCGGGGTTTGGTGGTAGCAGGGGTGTATAATGTAGCCCGGAAGAGTTAGGGCTGCATGGGATTCTGGGTATTTGTTCTGTTGTGTTTATGTTGTGTTAAGGTGCAGATGTTCTCCCGAAATGTGTTGTGTCATTCTTGTTTGGTTTTGGTTCAAAGTGTGGCACATTATTAGTAAGAGTGTTAAAGTTGTTTTATATGGTCACCGTCAGTGTAACCTGTGTGGCTGTTGACCAAGTATGCCTTGCTGTCACGTACGTCTGCAAACAGAAGATGCATACTGTATAACAAGTGGTTGGGCTGGCACGCTGTTAATACAGATTGTAGAGGGCGCCAAATGCTTTACCATCATGGCACGCCCTTATTATAACTGTAAGGGTGAAAATCGATGAATATTAATCCCGGGAGTTTTCTGCGAGAGGCACTGAAATCCGGAAGTCTCCCGGGAAAATCGGGGGGTTCGGCAAGTAAACTGCTGAGCCACATCAGAGTGATCAAAGAGCCGCATGCGGCTCCGGAGCCGCGGGTTGCCGACCCCTGTACTAGGTTGTGAGTTTTCTTGCCCTTATGTGGGATCTGAACCGAGGATGTCGTTGTGGCTTGTGCAGCCCTTTGAGACACTTGTGATTCAGGGCTATATAAATAAACAGTGATTAATTGATTGACTGATTGATAAAGTAACTGCTGCAAAATGAAGACACAATTTAAGTCTTTCAACATTTTTTTTTTCCTGGAAGACCTTTCCAAACGCTCAAAGAAACAAAGCCTATTGCCTATCTAGTCAGCATGTAGATATGGAAGCTATAATACATGATTCCTCCATGATCCATCTTAGGCTCGCCCGAGCTCTATCGCTCCATGCCTCCCGTACGTACTATAGCCTGTCTGGGATGAAGAATCCGTACGAGCTGGGCGGAAAGACTGTGGTATTATTAATGGAGCTTAGCATCCCACTGGGGGGGGGTTAATGCTGAGGGCTCAATGTACTGACATCAACCACAAAGTGGAAACAAATTGTTGCAGCTTGGCAGATCGCTCATCACTCCTTGTTTTATAGCAAACTGCAAAATGTGCACACAGGGGTTTTTACAAAATACGTGACCGAAGTTGAGGTTTTATCCTCACATTTCACTATAGGTGTTGACGCACACACACCGAAACACTTCAACAATCAGCTGAGTTATTCACAGCTCTGGGTTATGAACAGAATGAATTCATTCAATTAGTAAAGGAGACAGTTACACGCGTCATCTGTCCACTTTTGCAACCACTAAAGTTTTCCATAAAGATACACAAAGCACATTTACACTTTATTAGGGTTGTACGCAACGTTCCCTCTAAGGTGCGTGCCTGTGCAATTGCGCACCGCTCACGCGTCCTCTGCGCACAGCAGTGACGTGCGGTGAGGTTGATGGCTGGTGAGGCACTGACTTCATCACAGGCAGATTTACAAACATATGAACCCTAAAGAGTATCTTATTCACCATTTGATTGGCAGCAGTTAACGGGTTATGTTTAAAAGCTCATAGCAGCATTCTTCCCTGCTTGGCACTCAGCATCAAGGGTTGGAATTGGGGGTTAAATCACCAAAAATGATTCCCGGGCGCGGCGCCGCTGCTGCTCACTGCTCCCCTCACCTCCCAGGGGGTGAACAAGGGAACACCTAGTGTGTGTGTGACAATCATTGGTACTTTAACTAAACTTTAACTTTACACAAACAAACTGTAGCACACAAAAAAGCACATTTAATAAAAAAAACGTTATTATGGTCTTACCTTTACTTAGAAGTGAGGGAACAGTAGTGTTCGTGTTGGAGGAGTTGTGAATGAATGAAATATGAAATCCGTGCTGCAGTCTGCAGGCCAGTCTAGTAGCCGCACTCTTTTACTATGAAGCCACGTTGATGTAACACGTGGCTAGGCATTGTCTTGCTGAAATAAGCAGGGGCGTCCGTGGTAACGTTGCTTGGATGGCAACATATGTTGCTCCAAAACCTGTATGTACCTTTTAGCATTATTGGCGCCTTCACAGATGTGTAAGTTACTCATGTCTTGGGCACTAATACACCCCCATACCATCACAGATGCTGGCTTTTCAACTTTGCGCCTACAACAATCCGGATGGTTCTTTTCCTCTTTGGTCCGGAGGACACGACGTCCACAGTTTCCAAAAACAATTTGAAATGTGGACTCGTCAGACCACAGAACACTTTTCCACTTTGTATCAGTCCATCTTAAATGAGCTCAGGCCCAGCAAAGCCGACGGCGTTTCTGGGTGTTGTTGATAAACGGTTTTCGCCTTGCATAGGAGAGTTTTAACTTGCACTTACAGATGTAGCGACCAACTGTAGTTAGTGACAGTGGGTTTCTGAAATGTTCCTGAGCCCATGTGGTGATATCCTTTACACACTGATGTCGCTTGTTGATGCAGTACAGCCTGAGGGATCGAAGGTCACGGGCTTAGCTGCTTATGTGCAGTGATTTCTCCAGATTCTCTGAACCCTTTGATGATATTACGGACCGGAGATGGTGAAATCCCTAAATCCCTTGCAATAGCTGGTTGAGAAAGGTTTTTCTTAAACTGTTCAACATTTTGCTCACGCATTTGTTGACAAAGTGGTGACCCACGCCCCATCCCTGTTTGTGAATGACTGAGCATTTCATGGAATCTACTTTTATACCCAATCATGGCACCCACCTGTTCCCAATTTGTCTGTTCACCTGTGGGATGTTCCAAATAAGTGGTTGATGAGCATTCCTCAACTTTATCAGTATTTATTGCCACCTTTCCCAACTTATTTGTCACGTGTTGCTGGCATCACATTCTAAAGTTAATGATTATTTGCAAAAAAAAAAATGCTTATCAGTTTGAACATCAAATATGTTGTCTTTGTAGCATATTCAACTGAATATGGGTTGGAAATTATTTGCAAATCATTGTATTTCGTTTATATTTACATCTAACACAATTTCCCAACTCATATGGAAACGGGGTTTGTAAATGTAATCTCTGAAAGGGGTAACATTTCTTTTAAAGGCAGGACCCGCAGCCAGACATACAATACTAGCACATAGGTAATGAAAAACATGTTTTTTTGTTATTGTCATTGTAAGAGGGCAAAATCACTTATTTCAGAAAATGATTTTAATAAAACATTTAAATTGTTATGATGTCAGGTTTGGGACAGGTGTGACGCTGGTGTGGCCACAGTGTGCACGTCTGATGTTGCTCACATGTGCTCCACTGAATGCTCAGGGAGTTTCTGCGTTTGCTCACACACATGAAAAATTAGAGGGAACATTGGTTGTACGGTATACCGGTATTAGTATAGTACCGCGGTACTAATGAATAATTTCCGGTGAGATACCGTCTCTGAAACGTGCCGGTCCCGCGTCAAAGTCACATTGTGACATTGCCGGTTTACGAGCAGAGGAGCATGTTCGACAGTGCACAATCACTGAGTACTTACAAGCAGACACAGTGTGTAGGCAGAAAAGGGAGAACGGACGCATTTTGGCTTAAAAACTAACAATAAAGGTGACGCTATAACACTGAAACGCCCTCAGGAAGAGGTGCTTTAAGAAATACCTAGCGGCTAACGTCCATCCGCCGTCGGCAGTATATTAGCGACTTCTAAATCACTAATCCTGGTCTCCATGGCGACAAATAAAGTACGTTTCTTACAAGTATCATCCCTGCAAGACGAGGAATAGCTAAACATGCTTCACTACACACTGTTGCTCACTGGCATCAAAATGTAAACAAACACCATTGGAGGATCTACACCTAACATCCACTGTAATGATGCCAAGTACAGTAGCGTACCTAGTCGATGCTACTATGATTACATCAATATTTTTTTGCATCACATTTTCTTTTGTTTAAAAAAAAATTTATATTATGTTTAAAACTCAGGAAAAATGTCCCTGAACACATGAGGACTTTGAATATGACCAAAGTATGATCCTGTAACGACTTGGTATCGGGATTGATACCCAAATTTGTGGTATCATCCAAAACTAATGTAAAGCATCAAACAACAGAAGAATAAGTGATTATTACATTTTAACAGAAGTGTAGATAGAACATGTTAAAAGAGAAAGTAAGCAGATATTAACAGTAAATGAAGAAGTAGAACAGGGGTAGGGAACCTTTGGCTCTAGAGCCAGATGTGGCTCTTTTGATGACTGCATCTGGCTCTCAGATAAATTTTAGCTGACATTGCTTAACACGATTAGTAATGAATAATTACACTGGTAATCACAGTGTTAAAAATAACATTCAAAATATAAAACATTTGCATGCATTTTTAATCCATCCATCCGTTTTGTACCGCACATGTTCAAGAAGTCGCATTAATGGTAATAAGTATTTTATTTATTATTGGTTAACTTCAGAATAACAATGTTATTAAAAAAAAAAAGATTATTATGCTCTAAAAATGTAGGTCTTACCTAAAAATGCACGCATTTACTTGCTTAAAAATGATTATATGGCTCTCACGGAAATACATTTTAAAATATTTGGCTTTTATGGCTCTCTCAACCAAAAAGGTTCCCGACCCCTGAAGTAGAATAATAATTCATTTTCTACCACTTGTCCTTAATAATGTTGACAAAATAATAGAATGGTAAATGACACAATATGTTACTGCATATGTCAACAGACTAATTAGGAGCCTTTGTTTGTTTACTTACTACTAAAAGACAAGTTGTCTAGTATGTTCACTATTTTATTTAAAAGGGAACATTATCACCAGACCTATGTAAGCGTCAATATATACCTTGATGTTGCAGAAAAAAGACCATATATTTTTTTAACCGATTTCCGAACTCTAAATGGGTGAATTTTGGCGAATTAAAGGCCTTTCTAATATTCGCTCTCTGAGCGATGACGTCACAACGTGGCGTCACATCGGGAAGCAATCCGCCATTTTCTCAAACACCGAGTCAAATCAGCTCTGTTATTTTCCGTTTTTTCGACTGTTTTCCGTACCTTGGAGACATCATGCCTCGTCGGTGTGTTGTCGGAGGGTGTAACAACATGAACAGGGACGGATTCAAGTTGCACCAGTGGCCCAAAGATGCGAAAGTGGCAAAAAATTGGACGTTTGTTCCACACACTTTACCGACGAAAGCTATGCTACGACAGAGATGGCAAGAATGTGTGGATATCCTGCGACACTCAAAGCAGATGCATTTCCAACGATAAAGTCAAAGAAATCTGCCGCCGGACCCCCATTGAATCTGCCGGAGTGTGTGAGCAATTCAGGGACAAAGGTCCTCGGTAGCACGGCAAGCAATGGCGGCAGTTTGTTCCCGCAGACGAGCGAGCTAAACCCCCTATCGACCCTAGCTTCCCTGGCCTGCTGACATCAACTCCAAAACTGGACAGATCAGCTTTCAGGAAAAGAGAGCGGATGAGGGTATGTCTACAGAATATATTAATTGATGAAAATTGGGCTGTCTGCACTCTCAAAGTGCATGTTGTTGCCAAATGTATTTCATATGCTGTAAACCTAGTTCATAGTTGTTAGTTTCCTTTAATGCCAAACAAACACATACCAATCGTTGGTTAGAAGGCGATCGCGAATTCGTCCTCGCTTTCTCTCGTGTCGCTGGCTGTCGTGTCGTTTTCGTCGGTTTCGCTTGCATACGGTTCAAACCAATATGGCTCAATAGCTTCAGTTTCTTCTTCAATTTCGTTTTCGCTACCTGCCTCCACACTACAACCATCCGTTTCAATACATTCGTAATCTGTTGAATCGCTTGAAATCCGAGTCTGAATCCGAGCTAATGTCGCTATAGCTTGCTGTTCTTTCCGCCATGTTTGTTTGTGTTGGCTTCACTATGTGACGTCACAGGAAAATGGACGGGTGTTTATAACAATGGTTAAAATCAGGCACTTTGAAGCTTTTTTTAAGGATATTGCGTGATGGGTAAAATTTTGAAAAAAACTTCGAAAAATATAATAAGCCACTGGGAACTGATTTTTAATGGTTTTAACCATTCTGAAATTGTGATAATGTTCCCTTTTAAGGACTTAACTGCAATAAGAAACATATGTTTAATGTACTCTAAGATTTTTTGTTAAAATAAAGCCAAAAATGCAATTTTTTTGTGGTCCTCTTTATTTAGAAAAGCACCGAAATATTTTTAGTACCGGTACCAAAATGTTGGTATCGTTACAACACTACACCCTATGTAAGCAAATGTAAAGGGATATGGTGATACAAAGAGTTTGGGTGATGCATGACGTTAGGGGTGAGAAGGGCGCTGGCTCTCATTGGGGTAACTGCTGGAAATCAATGGTGGCGCTAAACGCGCGGAATGGTGAGTGTGACTTTAAACCCTTGGACGTGAAGGAAGCTGCAGCTGTCTAATAAAATGCAGTGATTACTGGCTGAGGGGTCGGGTGCAAATGTTGGCACATATAAATTGTGGCTCGATGTGACTTCAAATGGGTCTAACATTGACTGGGAAAATATTTATCGATCTCTTTTAGCTACAATGTCGCTCAATGTCCCTACTTTTCACTGGGCGTTTTTAGATTAAATAGTCGCCACCTCATCGCAGGGCCAACACAGATAGACATACACGTTCACATTAAATTTAAATACCTAGGGGTCTGACAGGTGCCAACTTGTCACCATCTTGTGGACAATGTGAACAAATCTGGTCAATGACCATGATGTGCACCTACTATAAATCAAAAGCACAGCATATACAGTATGAACCAATCCAAACAACCTTTCCTAGTCATAGTGCACAAACAAAAAAAATCAACGCGGGACACACAATGCTAACAACACAGCTCGAAGCTGCCCAGCTTTTTGCAGAACAATTTGCACCTGTGGTTTTAGTACATGGAAGCCCAGATCTAACTCAGTGGCCTAGTGGTTAGGGTGTCCGCCCTGAGATTGGTAGGTTGTGAGTTCAAACCCCGGCCGAGTCATACTAAAGACTAGAAAAATTGGACCCATTACCTCCCTGCTTGGCACTCAGCATCAAGGGTTGGAATTGGGGGTTAAATCACCAAAAATGATTCCGGGCGCCGCCCCCGCTGCTGCTCACTGCTCCCCTCACCTCCCAGGGGGTGAACATGGGGATGGGTCAAATGCAGAGGACACATTTCACCACACCTAGTGTGTGTGTGACAATCATTGGTACTTTAACTTTTAACTTTACCCAGGACGTAGTATTTCCATGTCCATCTCCTTTAGCTTAAATGTCGCTCAGTGTCCCTACTTTTCACTGGGCATTTTTCATATTAAATATGGTTTTTAGTGAAATTGTTCACTGTTCAGTTGGTTTATCCATGCAGGAATTTAGCCTTACAGATAGGGATGCAACGATTAAACAGTAATAATGATAACAGCCTGGCAGCGTGTAATACAATAGTCTGGCCACAAGTGCTAATATAATACCTTTGATTGATTGATTGAGACTTTTATTAGTAGGTTGCACAGTGAAGTACATATTCCGTACAATTGACCACTAAATGGTAACACCCGAATAAGTTTTTCAACTTGTTTAAGTCCACTTAAATTGATTCATGGTACAGATATATACTATAAGATATATACTATCATCATAATACAGTCATCACACAAGTTAATCATTATTTACAATCCGGGGTGTGGGATGTGGAGGGGGGGGTTAGGTTTAGTTGTTATCATCACTTCAGTCATCAACAATTGTATCATCAGAGAAATGGACATTGAAACAGTGTAGGTCTGACTTGGTAGGATATGTACAGCAAGTAGTGGACACAGAGAGAGGGATCAGAAAGTATAAGAAAAAGTGTCCACATTTGATTATTTACATTTGATTATTAACAATCCGGGGAGGGTGTTAGTTTAGGGTTGAAGTTGCCTGTAGGTGTTCTTTTAGTGAGGATAGAGATGCCCTTTCTTTTACACCTGTTGGGAACGCATTCCATATTGTTGTGGCATAGAAAGAGAATGAGTTAAGACCTTTGTTAGATCGAAATCTGGGTTTAATGTGGTTAGTGGAGCTCCCCCTGGTGTTGTGGTTATGGCGGTCATTTACATTAAGGAAGTAGTTTGACATGTACTTCGGTATCAGGGAGGTGTAGCAGGATTTTATAGACCAGGCTCAGTGCAAGTTGTTTTACTCTGTCCTCCACCCTGAGCCAGCCCACTTTGGAGAAGTGGGTAGGAGTGAGGTGTGATCTGGGGTGGAGGTCTAGAAGTAATCTGACTAGCTTGTTCTGGGATGTTTGGCGTCTAGATTTGAGGGTTTTGGAGGTGCTAGCTTTGATGTTTCATTGAGAATACAGAACATTACACACGGTGCTCAAAAATCTGTCAAAATGTTAAAGTACGACTTTGGTAAGCTACGATTTACGACAGTTTGTTGGCGCATTATGGCTATTGTAGTCAGACGTACTGTGATTCAACATATAAGGGACCCAAAAAGGCACCCATTTGGAGACATTATCTGGCGTTTTTTTCGCAAAACCAACTTTTCTTACCTATTGGTACCTGCTGTTGTGTATTTGGGATCTGCATAAGTCCCGAAAATGTGCGCGCTTCCGCTATTGTAGTCCATAAGCTCCTTGTTTTTCTCTATCCTCTTGTTGTGAGGCGTCTCTTGTTATGAGGCATTCATCATCCGCTGTTGCCATTTATGATATAAAGTAGCGTACAGTTCTAACTTATATCTGGCAGTACACTCGCTAGGGCAAGCACTACAAATTACCAGTACAACAAAGATGACGAGGAGAACATGCTATCGACGTGGAGCCATATAAATAAGACCGTCCACAAAATGGCACATTCTGAAGAAACGGCCAGATAGCGGTTTAAAGATGGTCTGTAAAACATAATCTAAGCAACATTTTGACCAAATAACCACCATTACATGTTAAGTAGACCCCAAGGAAGTGGTTTAAATGTATAAACCCCGTTTCCATATGAGTTGGGAAATTGTGTTAGATGTAAATATAAAGGGAATACAATGATTTGCAAATCCTTTTCAACCCATATTCAATTGAATGCACTACAAAGACAAGATATTTGATATTCAAACTCATAAACTTTATTTTTTTTTGTAAATAATAATAACTTAGAATTTCATGGCTGCAACACGTGCCAAAGTAGTTGGGAAAGGGCATGTTCACCACTGTGTTACATGGCCTTTCCTCATATTCAACTGAATATGGGTTGAAACTGATTTGCAAATCATTGTATTCTGTTTATATTTACATCTAACACAATTTCCCAACTCATATGGAAACAGGGCTTGTATACAAAAAAAATATAATATGACCCTTTCACCGCGCCTAATAATCCGGTGCGCCTTGTGTATGACAATAGACCTGAATAGACCCGCTCATTGGCAGTGCGCCTTACAATCCGGTGCGCCCTATGGTCCGAAAAATACCATACCTTTCTATATTGTTTAACATTCTGCTCTTTCATCTGAATTTATTGAACGTTGACCTACAAAAACGAACTACCAAAGCAGACTAAAACGGCGCAATTGGTGGGTCTCGCTATTGCTACCTTAGCTTCCCGTTCATTGTTATGCATTACCTTACCATTTGTTTTACATTTGACTGTTAGCATTGGATATCAAGTCCATTTCTCTGAATGATCTAAAAAAAAATGTAATGGAACGTATGTAAAATGTGTAGTACAATTTATTACTTACTTATCCAGCACAACAGTACTAGATGATGTTGTGTCATAAATATATTTTATGCAATTTAATTTGAAATTGAATGCTCATTCACCTCAGGGTTTTGTGCCTCTATTGTGCATTAGTGCTCATTTTAATTGCAGTTTTTGTATTTAATTTTAGTTTAGTCATTGATTTAGTTTTAGTCTAGTTTTAGTTAGCGAAATAACACCAACTTAGTCGACTAAAGTATCAAGTATAAAAGATAAGGGCTCCTTAAAGTTTATTTGAAAGTACCTCTAATTAGACTACCGTATTTTTTGGATTATAAATCGCTCCGGAGTATAAATCGCACCGGCCGAAAATGCATAATAAAGAAGGAAAAAAACATATATAAGTCGCACTGGAGTATAAGTCGCATTTTTGGGGAAATGTATTTGATAAAACCCAACATCAAGAATAGACATTTGAAAGGCAATTTAAAATAAATAAAGAATAGTGAACAACAGGCTGAATAAGTGTACGTTATATGAGGCATAAATAACCAACTGAGAACGTGCCTGGTATGTTAACGTAACATATTATTGTAAGAGTCATTCAAATAACTATAACATATAGAACATGCTATACGTTTACCAAACAATCTGTCACTCCTAATCGCTAAATCCCATGAAATCTTATACGTCTAGTCTCTTACATGAATGAGCTAAATACTATTATTTGATATTTTACGGTAATGTGTTAATAATTTCACACATAAGTCGCTCCTGAGTATAAGTCGCACCCCCGGCCAAACTATGAAAAAAACTACGACTTATAGTCCGAAAAATACGGTACTTCAAGGTAAATCAAGTTTTACCTTGAAAATCATTTTTTACCTTGAAATTTTTTTTTTACCTTAATAATTTTTTTTACCTTGAAAATCATTTTTTACCTTGAAAAAAAAATTTTACCTTGAAAAATTTTTTTTTCCTACAAAATCATGTTTTACCTTTAAAAGCATTTTTTACCTTGAAAATCATTTTTTACCTTGAAAAAAAAAATTTACCTTGAAAATGTTTTTTTTCCTAGAAAATCATTTTTTACCTTGAAAATCATTTTTAAAAATGGTAAAAAAATAATTTTTTACCTTGAAAAAAAAATTTTACCTTGAAAACATTTTTTTACCTTGAAAATCATTTTTCTACCTTGAAAATCATTTTTAACCTTGAAAAAAAAATTTACCTTGAAAATTTTTTTTTACCTTGAAAATCATTTTTTACCTTGAAAATCATTTTTCACCTTGAAAAGAATTTTTTGTTGAAAAAAAAATTTTACCTTGAAAATATTTTTTTACCTTGAAAATATTTTTTTACCTTGAAAATATTTTTTTACCTTGAAAATCATTTTTTTCTTGAAAAAAAAATTTTACCCTGAAAATTTTTTTTTACCTTGAAAATCATTTTTAACCTTGAAAATCATTTTTTTCCTTGAAAAAAAAATTTTCCCTTGAAAATTGTTTTTACCTTAAAATTTCAAAACTAAAGTAGCATGATCTCATAGTCAGGAATGATGTAGTTAGTCATCTTTCAGGCACCTTTTTTATTTTTTCTGCCAAGTCTCTGGAAAAGCAGGCATGCATGAGTGTTACGAAACAGAGTTACGATGCCTGCTTTTCCTATAATATGTTTATTAGCAGGACAACTGGAAGCATCAACCACACATATGTGGCGTGGCAAATTTCTTCCATCCATTTTCTACCACTTGTCCCTCTCGGGAGCGCAGGGAGTCTGGAACCTTTCATTTGCTAATAAATGTCAGCCTCAAAATAATACATAAATAGGAAACACGGCATCAACTCCCTCATTTTGCTGCGCGTGTGACGTAAGCGCGTCGGATCACATAAATTGTCATTGCTTTAGATTTACCGTTAAATAAACCATTCTGTGAGGGAGAGAAAATGACTTGGTCATTTTTTTAAGGTAGAATGAACTTGAACTTACTGTTGTGTCGCTGTCATGGTTGATGACTCGCCTGCTGATGGCATCCTAGCCACACAAATTAAATGTTTTTTGATTGATTGATTGAGATTTTTATTAGTAGGTTGCACAGTGAAGTACATATTCCGTACAATTGACCACTAAATGGCAACACCCGAATAAGTTTTTCAACTTGTTTAAGTCGGGGTCCACTTAAATTGATTCTTGATACAGATATACTATTTTCATAATACAGTCATCACACAAGATAATCATCAGGGTGTATACATTGAATTATTTACATTATTTACAATTCGGGGTGTGGAGGGGTTGGGGGGGTTATGTTTGGTTGTTATCATCAGTCATCAACAATTGAGAACAGAGAAATGGATATTGAAACAGTGTAGGTCTGATTTGGTAGGATATGTATAGCAAGTAGTGGACAGAGAGAGAGAGAGAGAGAGAGAGAGAGAGAGAGATATCAGAAGGCATAAGAAAAATATCTGCATTTGATTGTTTACATTTGATTATTAACAACAATCCGGGGAAGGTGTTAGTTTAGGGTTGAAGGAGGTGTACTTTTATTGCGGTTTTGAAGGAGGATAGAGATGCCCTTTCTTTTATACCTGTTGGGAGCGCATTCCACATTGATGTGGCATAGAAAGAGAATGAGTTAAGACCTTTGTTAGATCGGAATCTGGGTTTAACGTGGTTAGTAGAGCTCCCCCTGGTGTTGTGGTTATGGCGGTCATTTACGTTAAGGAAGTAGTTTGACATGTACTTCGGTATCAGGGAGGTGTAGCGGATTTTATAAACTAGGCTCAGTGCAAGTTGTTTTACTCTGTCCTCCACCTTCAGCCAACCCACTTTGGAGAAGTGGGTAGGAGTGAGGTGGAATCTGGGGTGGAGGTCTAGAAGTAATCTGACTAGTTTGTTCTGGGATGTTTGGAGTCTAGATTTGAGGGTTTTGGAGGTGCTAGGGTACCAGGAGGTGCATGCGTAATCGAAAAAGGGTTGAACGAGAGTTCCTGCCAGAATCTTCATGGTGCTTTTGTTGACCAGAGAGGAGATTCTATAGAGAAATCTCATTCGTTGGTTGACCTTTTTGATGACCTTGGTTGCCATTTTATCACAGGAAATATTAGCCTCTAGAATGGAACCTAGGTAGGTGACCTCATCCTTCCTGGTGATAACAATGTCACCTACTTTTATAGTGAAGTCATTGACTTTCTTAAGGTTTATGTGGGACCCAAACAGGATGGATTCTGTTTTACCCAAGTGTATGGATAGCTTGTTGTCAGCGAGCCAGGTGCAAGTTCTACAGAGTTCAGCACTGAGGATTTTCTCCACCTGTGACTTGTCCCTGTCTGATACCAGCAGGGCCGAGTCATCCGCAAACAAGAACAATTCACAGTCGCATGCTGATGACAAGTCGTTTATGTATACTAGGAACAGTAAAGGCCCTAATATACAGCCTTGGAGGACTCCACAGCTCACTGAGAGGGGGCGGCACGGTGCGGCGTTCACCTCTACCACCTGTTCCCTCCCCTCCAAGTAAGATTGCATCCAGCTCGATGAGGTTTTGTCAAATCCGATTGCTCTGAGCTTATCCAACAGTATAGTATATGTCCTCTCCACTCTCTCCCAGGTGTACACATACAGTCGTGGTCAAAAGTTTACATACACTTGTAAAGAACATAATGTCATGGCTTTTTCTCCTCCAAACATATTGCTGGGTATTGTGGCCAAACAGCTCAATTTTTGTTTCGTCTGACCACAGAACTTTCCTCCAGAAGGTCTTATCTTTGTCCATGTGATGTCCATACTTGCCAACCCTCCCGAATTTTCCGGGAGACTCCCGAATTCCAGTGCCTCTCCCGAAAATCTCCCGGGACAACCATTCTCCCGAATTTCTCCCGATTTCCACCCGGACAACAATATTGGGGGCGTGCCTTTAGTGTCGTCTCTCACCTGAAAAGGACACTATTATATATGTCTCCGATATCCATAGGTTTATCTATAACCCATAAAATGGGCAGGCACGGAGCTATTTCTCAGCGTGTGTTTATACCAGCCGGCACGTTAATACACTGACACACAACATCCGGATTCCTATCATGCATTGCTTCAAAACTACGGCAAGTAGTAATGTCCAAAATTTCCAGCCGGACAAACAATATTGGGGGCGTGCCTTAAAGGCACTGCCTTTAGCGTCCTTTCACCTGAAAAGGAGACTATTATAAATGTCTCTGTTATCCATAGGCTTATCTATAACCCATAGCACGGGGGCCGAATGGATATAGTCACTCATGAACGGTCAGAGAAGCACAAGGTGGCGGCAACGCAGTATTATGGGCCACCTTGCTAAATGGAGACCCAAGGGTGTAACATATGCCGAGACAAAGATGGCTACGCTGATAGCTGCAAGCAACATCCCGTTCTCATTTGCGGATGTTTTCAACAAATCCGTGAAGGATAAGTTCCCGGATTCAGAGATCACTCGCCAGTACTCAAATGGCAGAACAAAGGCTACTCAAATAGTGAAAGGTAAGTGTTATTTTTTTTTTAAGTAAGCAGCAAGTACAGTACAGTTAGTAGAACAACTGTGTTTTCATTACTGCATACTTGCCAACCCTCCCGGATTTTCCGGGAGACTCCCGAAATTCAGCGCTTCTCCCGAAAACCTCCCGGCACAAATTTTCTCCCAAAAATCTCCCGAAATTCAGGCAGACCTGAGTGACGTGTCGACAGCCTGTTTTCACGTCCGCTTTCCCACAATTTAAACAGCGCGCCTGACCAATGACTGGAGAATGATCGAGGGCAAGTTCTTAGTTTCTTACGTGGGTTTATTGTTAGGCAGTTTCATTAGCGTTCTCCCAGCGCGGCAAAGACACACAACAGCAGTCACGTTTTCGTCTACCATAAAGCAGTTCGTCTGCCGTAAACAGCAATGTTGTGACACTCTTAAACAGGACAATACTGCCATCTACTGTACATGTATATGTGACAATAACATCTAGGGCTTTTAGAGAGTGCAGTGCACAACTGCGCACACAACAAGGAGATGAAGCAGAATGCATCATCAGAGACGGTGGTCAGCATGGTTAGAAAAATAGTGACAGAGAATAGAACAAGGATGGACAATTCAACCCTTAACTCAACAATGACTCGATGAGTGTTATGTGTGTGTATATGTGTAAATAAATGAACACTGAAATTCAAGTATTTCTCTTATTTATATATATATATATATATATATATATATATATATATATATATATATATATATATATATATATATAAATATATATATAACAAATATATATATATAAATAGAATTCACTGAAAGTCAAGTATTTCTTATATATATATATATATATATATATATATATATATATATGAAATACTTGACTTGGTGATATCTAGCCGTAAATATACTCCTCCCCTCTTAACCACGCCCCCAACCACGCCCCCCCCCCCCCCCCCCCACCTCCCGAAATTGGAGGTCTCAAGGTTGGCAAGTATGCATTACTGTGTACTGTACTATATATGTATATACATATATAAGAAATACTTGAATTTCAGTGAATTCTAGCTATAAATATACTCCTCCCCCCTTAACCCCGCCCACCCCCCACCCCCCACCAATCTCCCGAATTCGGAGGTCTCAAGGTTGGCAAGTATGGTGATGTCAGATGAAACAATAATCATGATCATAATTAAAGATAAAATTATTGTTTAATTTACTTTCCCTAAATATCGAAAAGTATTCATATTCTCTTCATGTCATATTATGCTCCTTCCAGCGCAGTTGTTTTTAGTTTAGAGTTTTTATGCAATCAGAATTCAGCTAGGTTATGTTGCCATGCTGTACCAAATCTGCCCGAGGCCTTCAGAATCAACAATGCAGGCGACAGTTTCGATAGCCAATCAGATCACGAGTTGTTGTCAGTAGCCTATCTAGGTACTGTGATTGGATACTCACTTGTCATTCCTGCTAAGTTGCAACTTAGCAGGAAAAATAAAACGTTGATTAGGTGGCAGATATATATTTGCAAGGCCATTTTCAAGAAAGATATTTAAAAAGAAACTACGTCGTGTGAGATGATGTCGGCGATGAATAAGGAAATGCCCGCCATTACCACTCAAATCGACGAGGGGTACCACTGTTTTATACGGCGTCCAATGGATGTTACAAATTGTGAGTTCAAATATTTTATTTCTTTATTTTTTCACATTTAATAAGTTTTTTCCAATTTTAATTTTGACAGTACCACATAGGGCTGGGCGATATGGCCTTTTTTTAATATCTCGATATTTTCAGGCCATACACGATATATGTCTCGATATTTTGCCTTCGCCTTGAATGAACACTTGATGCATATAATCACAGCAGTATGATGATTCTATGTGTCTACATTAAAACATTCTTCTTCATACTGCATTAATATATGCTCATTCTAAACTTTCATGCAGAGAAGGAAATCACAACTAAGTCAATTGACCAAAAGTGTATTTATTAAACAGTTATTAAGCAGTGGCACAAACATTCATGTCATTTCAAAACAGAAAGTGCAAGATTGTCAGAGACATTTTAAAACAAGCTATGAGTGCACTATGTGCACTAAGATGACATATCAAAACAACACTAAATTAAAGTGCACTTTTTGTACAGAACGCCACTACAATAGTTTAAAACAAATAAAGTGCACTTTTGTGCATGATGTCACACAAGACATTTCAATAAGTGTCAAATAAAAATGAGCTGCATAATAGGAAATCAAATAGTGTATGTCCTTCGCTATGTGGTAGGTTCCTGTGGACGTTATCTCCTTCTGTTGTTGACTAGTTTTTTCATACGGTGTTGATGTGGAAATGGTTGCCTCGGCATTTTGTTGGTGTGGCACCGAACGGAGATGTTGACATGCGGAGTTTCAAGCACTTTTTATTCTCTAGCGGGTGACTTTTCAAATGATGCTACATATTAGCAGTAATGCTACTTTTTGTAGCAACACTTTTGCCCCACACTTCGGAAATTACGACTGTCTGTTCGATATATTCCCGCTTGAAGCCAAACCACCGCCAGACGATGGACCCTGTGCTGTTTTTCTTGGGAATTAATTATTCCTCCATTCGTTACCAGATTAGCACCTTCTTTCTCTCGTATTACCACGCGCACAACAGCTAACGTTAGCTATGCCGCTACCTCTCTGCTTCGCGAGGGCGTATACCTATGTGACCTATGGAAGAAGGTGCGCTTGTTTTATGTCTCTGTGAGAAGAAGAGACAAGAAAGAGTGAGAAACGCCTGTAGTGTAATGCCCGCAGCTAAAAGCAACTGCTTGAGAACTTATACTCGAATATCACGATATAGTCATTTTCTATATCGCACAGAGACAAACCCGCGATACATCGAGTATATTGATACATCGCCCAGCCCTAGTACCACATAAGATATGTTTTAATTGCTATTGTGGGTTTATTGATTTTTAAATGCGCCAGAAAATAACCCGTTTTGTACAGAGCCCAGTAGTGCGTAAACGTGTTTCTGTATCGTATTTCTCCAGCAATGGTAATGTGGTGACATAAATTATGGTATTTTGAGAGGTAATCATTGAAGTCGGACATCCCTGAAGGCCTAGGTGGGAAACGCACGACCCGCCACTGTTCATGACGCATTCCAAAAATGGCCCATTAGAGGACATTTAAAGTGACAAAAACCGAAGCAATCAATGTATTGATCTATCCGGGGAGTGACAATTTAATTTAATTACTTACTACTAGAGATGTCCGATAATGGCTACCGATACCGATATCAACCGATATATGCAATCGTGGAATTAACACATTATTATGCCTAATTTGGAAAACCAGGTATGGTGAAGATAAGGTACTTTTTAAATTTTTTTATAAAATAAGATAAATAAATTAAAATCATTTTCTTGAATAAAAAAAAAAGTAAAACAATATAAAAACAGTCACATAGAAACTAGTAATTAATAAAAATGAGTAAAATTAACTGTTAAAGGTTAATACTATTAGTGGACCAGCAGCACGCACAATCATGTGTGCTTACGGACTGTATCCTTTGCAGACTGTATTGATATATATTGATATATAATGTAGGAACCAGAATATTAATAACAGAAAGAAATTGGTGCACTAATTGTAAGTGTATCTTGTGTTTTTTATGTTGATTTAATTAAAAAAATAAAAATAAAAAAATATAAAAAACGATGCCTATAATTTCCAATATTACATTTTAACGCATTTATCGGCCATCCCTACTTACTACAGCTGCTAATGACTCCGGTGGCGTTCTTTTTTCCCCGTCGCTCTCCCTTTCTGTGGATCAAGGGCTAGCGCTGGTGGAATTGCCGAGTGAAATTTCGTCCAACGAAAGCTTTTTTTCCCGTTCATTTACATTCAAATTAATCCCATCAAAAGCGAAGCCGCGTCTTAAACGAGAGGAGAGTTTGGCGAGCTGTCATCGCCCTCGTCTCCAGAGATGGCGGGAAACGAGGCGAGCGAAAGTTTGTGGCACCGAGAAAGTAGGTTTAGGTTTTTCAAAATAATTGGAACAGAAATGAGGGTTTTTGCACAAACATTGCTGTTAGGGAGCAGCATATCACTTTGCAGTCATGTATTGATCACCGTTATTAAGCCTCTACCAGAACAATCATCACGATTGATCCTTTCAAATCGATATTAGGGTGTTAGAGGCAACCAGTGGCGTCCCTATCCCAGCGTTATTGAACAAAGGGTGGGAGGGTGAAACCAAACAGCTTGCCTGCTGTGGTATAATTGCGTAGCATGTCAAAAACACGAATAAATAAATCAGTGATTATCTCCCTTTGTAAAGTGCTGCAGTGCAATTATTGAATATTCATGTCGGTAAATGCATTCATGCAAGACTCTCGTGGGTTTCACAGTTTTGTCTTTCTATTTTTTTTCCCTTCCTTTTTGAAGTCAGCAACTCTTTCTCGCTACAAAAAAAACCGAACTCAACAGTCATACTTTTAAATACCTTTCATGTATTAATGCGCAATAAACAAGTGGATTTTTTTTCACTCTAAAATTGGCAATGAGTTGCATGTCCTCAGAAGGTTTTCACCCTTCACAGTAATTCAAAGCCGGTTGTTACACAGTGAATTCTATTGATTTGGGATCCCTTGAGGCTAATATCCATGCAGCGTGACAACACTGTGTCAGTTACCTCCCCATTGTTTTAGTGTCATCTTAGTGCTGGGGGGGGAAAAAACAGAATGTGCAGCTTGAGAATGTCCAGGTCACATCTTATCCCCCTGGTCTTCACATTGTCTGAGACATGTGTTTGTGTATTTTAAAGGCCTACTGAAATGCGATTTTCTTATTTAAACGGGGATAGCAGGTCCATTCTATATGTCATACTTGATCATTTCCCGATATTGCCATATTTTTACTGAAAGGATTTAGTAGAGAACATCAACGATAAAGTTCGCAACTTTTGGTCGCTGATAAAAAAGCCTTGACTCTACCGGAAGTAGGAGACGATATGTGCGTGATGTCACAGGTTGTGGAGCTCCTCACATCTGCACATTGTTTACAATCATGGCCACCAGCAGCGAGAGCGATTCGGACCGAGAAAGCGACGAATTCTCCATTAATTTGAGCGAGGATGAAAGATTCGTGGATGAGGAAAGTGAGAGTGAAGGACTAGAGGGCAGTGGGAGCGATTCAGATAGGGAAGATGCTGTGAGAGGCGGGTAGGACCTGATATTCAGCTGGGAATGACTAAAACAGTAAATAAACACAAGACATATATATACTCTATTAGCCACAACACAACCAGGTTTATATTTAATATGCCACAAATTAATCCCGCATAACAAACACCTCCCCCCTCCCGTCCATATAACCCGCCAATACAACTCAAACACCTGCACAACACACTCAATCCCACAGCCCAAAGTACCGTTCACCTCCCCAAAGTTCATACAGCACATATATTTCCCCAAAGGCCCCAAAGTTACATACGTGACATGCACATAGCGGCACGCACGTACGGGCAAGCGATCAAATGGTTGGAAGCGTACTCACGGTACCGCGTCAGCGTATCCAACTCAAAGTCCTCCTGGTAAGAGTCTCTGTTGTCCCAGTTCTCCACAGGCCAATGGTAAAGATTGACTGTCATCTTTCGGGAATGTAAACAATGAAACACCAACCGTGTTTGTGTTGCTGAAGTCGGCTACAATACACCCCTTCCCACCTACAGCTTTCTTCTTTGCTGTCTCCATTGTTCATTGAACAAATTGCAAAAGATTCACCAACACCTGCACAACACACTCAATCCCACAGCCCAAAGTACCGTTCACCTCCCCAAAGTTCATACAGCACATTTATTTCCCCAAAGTCCCCCAAGTTACGTACGTGACATGCACATAGCGGCACGCACGTACGGGCAAGCGATCAAATGTTTGGAAGCCGCAGCTGCATGCGTACTCACAGTACCGCGTCTGCGCATCCAACTCAAAGTCCTCCTGGTAAGAGTCTCTGTTGTCCCAGTTCTCCACAGGCCAATGGTAAAGATTGACTGTCATCTTTCGGGAATGTAAACAATGAAACACCGGCTGTGTTTGTGTTACTGCAGCCGCCCGCGATACACTGCTTCCCACCTACAGCTTTCTTCTTTGCTGTCTCCATTGTTCATTGAACAAATTGCAAAAGATTCACCAACACAGATGTCCAGAATACTGTGGAATTTTGCGATGAAAACAGACGACTTAATAGCTGGCCACCATACTGTCCCAAAATGTCCTCTACAATCCGTGACGTCACGTGCCGGCATCATCATACCGAGACATTTTCAGCAGGATATTTCGCGCAAAATTTAAAATTGCACTTTAGTAAGCCAACCCGGCCGTATTGGCATGTGTTGCAATGTTAAGATTTCATCATTGATATATAAACTATCAGACTGCGTGGTCGGTAGTAGTGGGTTTCAGTAGGCCTTTAATGTATGAGAAACTATAAACATGCACAAAAGCACATTTACATGCATGCAACTCACACTCACACAAATCTGCACATAGACCATTGATGGCAACTTAGCCTGCATGATTACTGCGACTCTAAGCTGCTTAGGGGTCCTGTCCCATCTGGCTCTGGTGTTTGTGGCATCATTCACCCACCCACCCCACCTCACCCACACACAAACACACACACACACACACACACACATCACTTCCCCCCCTCCAAACCTCTTCCCGTTTCATCCTCCATCATCCACTCTCCTCAACTCACACACACATAAACACAAACACACACAGGCACAACAGAGGCGGAGCAAAAGGGATGATAATCCCGCGTAATCTGGGTTTACCAACTATTAGAGCTCGGCAGTGTTTTCTTACGTAATCTAATCATCCGCAGAAACGTGCAGTCAACCACCGGAGTTTGCTTGTGCGTTCACGTTGGAAGCCGGAAGCGAGGCCTCCTCGTGCCACCTGGGCCATGCGGGAGAACACACACACACACACACACACACACACACACAAAACACACCCGGCCAGCATTTCACACACAGATTTAGATTATAGCGTAATGGCGCGCATATGCGAATGAGCTTTAATCCGCACGCATTGTGTAGCTAAGGAGGTGTGTAATTTAAAGTTCAGTGGGCACTCAAACTCCAGCAATCAACCATTTTTCTCCCCCCTCATGACAATACCCACATTGACTGCATGATGTCAAAGCAAATATGCACGATAATGCACGTCGAAAGGCTTTTCAACCATTCTGCTGGTTTTTATTTGTGCGGATTGCACTATACCGCCCTCCCTGAACCATATGCGACCTCGACATTATACATAATTCACAGAACTTAATTAAAAGAGCCATTGTACATGCACGCGAGAGCAAAGCAAAGACAAGATTAATTTAGTACCACTGAGACACAAATTGCTATGTTAAGGCAAACAAAGACATGTGCTATTTGAGTTAGGAATGCATAAAACTTTAATTGTATGTATTATTCGGTATTGCATAAATTATGGCACTGATATGAACATAATTGAGCTTCTTAAACAAGTTTAGCTGCTATGCAGTCACTTTAGTGGGAAGCGACGTGTGATGATTAGTTTTTATTGTTTTACAAATGTTTTTAGTTTTTAGCTTAAAAGAACATTATCACAATTTCAGAAGGGTTAAAACCAGTAAAAAATCAGTTTCCAGTGGCTTATTTTATTTTTCGAAGTTTTTTTCAAAATTTTACCCATCACGCAATATCCCTAAAAAAAGCTTCAAAGTGCCTGATTTTAACCATCGTTATATACACCCGTCCATTTTCCTGTGACGTCACACAGTGATGCCAATACAAACAAACATGGCGGAAATAACAGCAAGGTATAGCGACATTAGCTCGGATTCAGACTCGGATTTCAGCGGCTTAACACTGTCTGATAAGATAATTACTAACAACTATGAACTAGGTTTACAGCATATGAAATACATTTGGCAACAACATGCACTTTGAGAGTGCAGACAGCCCATTTCAGGCGCGCTAAGAACATATATTTTTCCACGATTTCAGCACTCAGGTTAACCATACCTAAATAGATACAAAATATTGCATTACACAAGCACTCGAATGATTGAAAAAAATTAATGTTTTTAAGCTAAATTATTGGTAAACACAGTTTATGTATAATAATTTACGTAAAACCGCGAGTAATGAATAAAGTTTTCATCAATTAATATATTCTGTAGACATACCCTCATCCGCTCTCTTTTCCTGAAAGCTGATCTGTCCAGTTTTGGAGTTGATGTCAGCAGGTCAGGGAAGCTAGGGTCGATATTCTTCTCTTGATCATCTTCGGTGGCATAAGGGACGGTGTGAGCCAAGACATCCAGGGGGTTTAGCTCGCTCGTCTGCGGGAACAAACTGCAGCCATTGCTTGCCGTGCTACCGAGGTCCGTTGTCCCTGAATAGCTCACACACTCCGGCAGATTCAATGGGGGTCTGGCGGCAGATTTCTTTGACTTTATCGTTGGAAATGCATCTGCTTTGAGTGTCGCAGGATATCCACACATTCTTGCCATCTCTGTCGTAGCATTGCTTTCGTCGGTAAAGTGTGCGGAACAAACGACTGATCATTCCGTCGGCTTTCCCCACACCCTCGTATTTTGAACAAATTTCGTCCAATTTCTTGCCACTTTCGCATCTTTGGGCCACTGGTGCAACTTGAATCCGTCCCTGTTCGTGTTGTTACACCCTCCGACAACACATTGACGAAAGTGAGAAAATGGCGGATTGCTTCCCGAGAGCGAATAATAGAAAGGCGTTTAATTCGCCAAAATTCACCCATTTAGAGTTCGGAAATCGGTTAAAAAAAAAAAAGGTCTTTTTTCTGCAACATCAAGGTATATATTGACGCTTACATAGGTCTGGTGATAATGTTCCCCTTTTAATGCTTTCATGATGGTTTGTATGTTGTATGTATTTGTACCTTGTTTTACTGTTGTACCTTGTTTTTACTGTTGTACTTTGTTTTTACTGTTGCACCTTGTTTTTTACTGTTGTACCTCATTTTACTGTTGAACCTTGTTTTTTAATGACTACTGCTGCAAACCAAATTGCCCCTCGGGGACAATAAAGATTTTCTAAGTCTAAGTCTAAGTCTACTGTACAGTGGTACATCAATTTAAGAGGACCGTATTTTCCGCACCATAAGGCGCCCCGGATTATGAAGCGCACTGCCGATGAGCGGGTTTAGTCAGGTCTATTTTCATACAAAAGGCGCACCGGATTATTTATTTTTTTCTAAATTGAAAAAAATTCCTTGCGGTCTACATAACATATAATGGTGGTACTTTGGTCAAAATGTTGCATAGGTTATGTTTTACAGATCATCTTCAAGCCGCTTTCTGACAGTCGCTTCAGGATGCCCAGTTTTGTGGGTGGTCTTATTTACATGGCTCACCTTCGACAGCGTCTTTTCTCCGTCATCTTCGCTGTAGCGGTGTAGCGTGCAAGGACGGGAGTGGAAGAAGTGTCAAAAGGTGAAGCTAACTGTTTTAATGACATTCAGACTTTACTTATATCAATAACGGAGCAACATCTCCTCATCCGTGGCTCACTAGTGTCCCGGAAAAAACTGTCCGACCGTAACTCTTTAATAACTAAAGTTCCTTGGGTGAATAATGTAAACTCACTACACCGGTATGTTTTAGAGCTTTCATGGCGAGTTTACTGACAGATATAAGTAAGAACTTTACACTACTTTATATTAGAAATGGCAACAACGGAGGATGAATGTCCCATAACAAGAAGATAGAGAAAAAGAAGAAGCTTATCAACTACGGTGTGAGCAAGGACGACAAAGGCAGAGGCGCGCACATTTTCAGGACTTATGCAGATCCCTAATACAGATCAGCAGGTACCAGAAGGTAAGAAAAGTTGCTTTTGCACAATATTACGAAATAAAACGCCAGATAGTATGTCTTACCTTATACACACACCATAATGATATTCGTATGTTGAATCACAGTACAATCCATCAAGCGGTGCGTGAATGTGAATGTGAAAGAAAAGTGCTGAGAAGAAGAAGTGGATTATTAATCTGCGCCATACTGAAACAGAATGAGTCGAATGCCAGCCAAGAATGTGAAATAAAATATCTAAGTGGTGGACATTAATCTATGAAAATATGGAAAAGCTGCTGACAGAAACATAGCTGAAAGGACATACTTTAGAAATCCACTCTTTGAGGTAAATGTTGTATATTATTTTTACATTACTTCATAAAACTACTGTAGTTGTTACTAATAAATTCTATTGTGTTAGTTTTACACATTATTTCTTACCGATAAGTTTGGTTTTCTTATTAAAAGTCATTTTACATGTTAAAATTGTGCGGGTTTGGGGGGGCTGACCACCATTTAAATTGATTTCAATTCATTTCAACGGCTTTGAGAAACAAGTGTTTTGAGTTACGAACTCCGTCACAGACCCAACTAAACTTTTAAATTGAATTATCACTGTATGTCAATAATCTGCACTATAAGAGTTGATATACTCAGAGGATATACCATTTTACTATAGTTTCACATGTGCTGTTACAATGTTTTGGATATATTCACATTTATGCAAGGACAAACGCACAGAAGTTGTAGTCATTATTTAAGAAAATCCATGATTGAAAATGAATTGTAAGATGTCATGTCATAATAACAAGTGGCATCTCAATTTAGGATCATAAATGTGTTAACGTCCATTAAGGTGTTTTGAATCGTTTGCGTTCTTGTGCTTCGCATGACTATACAAATAAGCTACAAAAAAACATTTTAATTATATTTTGTGGAAATGAGGAAAAATAAGCTGATTACATTAAAGGCCTACTGAAACTCACTACTACCGACCACGCAGTCTGGTAGTTTATATATCAATGATGAAATCTTAACATTGCAACACATGCCAATACGGCCGGGTTAGCTTATTAAAGTGCAATTTTAAATTTTGCTCGAAATATCCTGCTGAAAACGTCTCGGTATGATGACATCTGCGCGTGACGTCACGAATTGTAGAGGACATTTTGGGACAGCATGGTGGCCAGCTATTAAGTCGTCTGTTTTCATCGCAAAATTCCACAGTATTCTGGACATCTACGTTGGTGAATCTTTTGCAATTTGTTCAATGAACAATGCAGACAGCAAAGAAGAAAGCTGTAGGTGGGAAGCGGTGTTCTGCGGGCGGCTGCAGCAACACAAACACAGCCGGTGTTTCATTGTTTACATTCCCGAAAGATGACAGTCAATCTTTACCATTGGCCTGTGGAGAACTGGGACAACAGACTCTTACCAGGAGGACTTTGAGTTGGATACGCAGACACGGTACCGTGAGTACACATGCAGCTGCGGCTTCCAAACATTTGATCGCTTGCCCGTACGTGCATGCCGCTATGTGCATGTCGCGTACGTAACTTTGGGGACTTTGGGGAAATATATGTGCTGTATGAACTTTGGGGAGGTGAACGGTACTTTGGGCTGTGGGATTGAGTGTGTTGTGCAGGTGTTTGAGTTGTATTGGCGGGTTATATGGACGGGAGGGGGGAGGTGTTTGTTATGCGGGATTAATTTGTGGCATATTAAATATAAGCCTGGTTGTGTTGTGGCTAATAGAGTACATATATATGTCTTGTATTTATTTACTGTTTTAGTAATTTCCAGCTGAATATCAGGTCCCACCCGTCGCTCCCACTGCCCTCTAGTCCTTCACTCTCACTTTCCTCATCCACAAATCTTTCATCCTCGCTCAAATTAATGGAGAAATCGTCGCTTTCTCGATCCGAATCGCTCTCGCTGCTGGTGGCCATGATTGTAAACAATGTGCAGATGTGAGGAGCTCCACAACCTGTGACGTCACGCTACTCGTCTGCTACTTCCGGTACAGGCAAGGCTTTTTTATCAGCGACCAAAAGTTGCGAACTTTATCGTCGATGTTCTCTACTAAATCCTTTCAGCAAAAATATGGCAATATCGCGAAATGATCAAGTATGACACATAGAACGGACCTGCTATCCCCGTTTAAATAAGAAAATCGCATTTCAGTAGGCCTTTAAAGTAAGCCAAACAAACACACTAATTATGCTCTTTAATCTACATTTTGATAATTCTGACCTACTAGTGGATGGACTCATAAATACAGACTTTTGTAGCAAATATTTAACATATTTCACTTTAATTTAACAAAAATGATAAGAAAGGTTTAAAGGGATAAATACTGTATATGCTCCAGTGACCATTAGTTCATTTCCCCTTTCAAATTCAAAGCAAGGCTTACCTTGGCAAGCAAGAACATGCTTTTTGCAGCAACACTTTTCTTCAGTCGGTCTATCTTGGATCGCGGCTTTCAGTGCTTTTTACTCGTAAAACCTCCTGAGGATTTCCGAACATGACTTTAACAGATTCCATTTCAGTGAGAGATGTCATTGGGTATTTATTTTTGTTGCTTTCTGTCTGCCTCACAGTCAGCCTGTTCACAAATCACGGCGATAACCCCGACATGCCCTCCACGCAAATAAATACGACTCACTTCCATCTGCAGAGCAAACAACTCCACTACAACAGTATATTCCACGCCGTTTGCAAACCTGCTAAAGGTGTTAGCCCCTTTGTTGGGTCACCAAATGAATCACTTTGAACGACTTGTGAAAAAAGGTTGTCAGTCCTTATGGTAACAAGCTGCATGAATTCAGTTTTAGTGCAGGGTGTTGCAAATGTTATTTAGATGTTTTAATACGGTCACTCTAGGGTTGTCAAAAGTATGGATACTTCCATATTAACATGCAAAAATTGCATCAATACCTGCTTCTCCAGTATTGTAAGTACCCAAGAAAATTTTTGCCTCTGCAAGCCGTGTTGCCACTTTGTCAAAATACGCTTTCAAAATAAAACGAGAGAAGGAATTCACAGAGTGGTCATGAAAGGCAAAGTATTCGCCGTGTGAGTGAGAGTGGAGGTCCGCCACCACAAGCCCAGGGAGTGTGCATTACGTTGTGCAAAAAAAAAAAAAAAAACTCCACAAAGTTGCTATCTGACCTTAAGAAAACGCTCTTGTAATGTGGTGTTTAAAATGTGGCCTGGGGGCCATTTGCGGCACAGAAAATAAACAAAATACAGCATAAAAGGCATAATGTAATGACAAAAAGCTCAAATGTCGATACTAACAATAAATAAAAACATCTGCAAATACATGTTTTAGCCTTCGTATTAGCCTAATTAATTACAAATGACATGATGGCGTCCATCCATCCATCCATTTTTTTACCATGACGCTACCATATTGAAGGAATATTAACCCTCAGGGGGAAAAAGGCTGACTTTTTGTATTTTTTGTCAGTTTTTGCTGTATTTTTGGTCGTAACTTTTGTTGTCTTACTCCAGTATACATCCATCCATCCATCCATTTCCTACCGCTTGTCCCTTTTGGGGTCGCATAATTTTACAAAAAGGTTGTTTTTTTCATGTTAAATTAAAAAGATTCCACTGTCCAATTCTTTCACAGATGTACAATACACAAGGCAGTTATTCCATGATACTCCAAAGCCAAACAGGCCATACAAGTCCGTCATTTTTCAAAGAGCATAAAACCATTTGGATTTTTTTTTTTTTCCTTTTTTGCTTAAATCTCTTAATCAACTTCAGCCCTAAACAAAAACATCTAATATACAATGTTTTCTATTTTTTTTGTATCTTAACCCCTTGAAGACCTTTTGATCAAATTATGTAAACAGTTGTCAATTAGTACTTTAAACCTGTGACACCATCTGACCAAAAGACATTCAAAGGAGACTAAATTTAAACAGTGACCCCGTTTCCATGCACTAAATTTTTCAGATTTCGCAAATATTTCGGCGTTTAAGAGGCATCTTACAGCCGATGGGAACACCTTAATCTGATCATGTTTGTCTTATGAGAAACCGGACTAACACACCTGAAATCCGTGTTGCCACTTTATCAAAGTATGCATTCAAAATAAAACGAGAGAAGGAATTGACAGAGTGGTCATGAAAGGCAAAGTATTCGCCATGTGCGTGAGAGTGAAGATCCGCCACCACAAGCCCAGGGAGTGTGCATTGTACCATAATAGCAATATAAAATATAACATATGTAATATTTACATATTTTATAAACAGTATATAATATATACTGATATTTTATATTATTGTATTATACTATATGTTTATATAATATATACAATATATAACAAATCTCAATTACCATGTAGAATATTACAGTATACGTCAGTGTTTTTCAACCTATTTTGAGCCAAGGCACATTTTTTGCGTTGAAAAAATCCGGAGGCACACCACCAGCAGAAATCATTAAAAAACGGAACTCAGTTGACAGTAAAAAGTCGTTGTCGCAATTGTTGGATATGACTTTAAACCATAACCAAGCATGTATCACTATAGCTCTTGTCTCAAAGTAGGTGTACTGTCACGACTTGTCACATCACGCCGTGACTTATTTTGACTTTTTTGCTGTTTTCCTGTGTGTAGTGTTTTAGTTCTTGTCTTGCGCTCCTATTTTGGTGGCTTTTTCTCTATTGTTGGTATTTTCCTGTAGCAGTTTCATGTCTTCTTTTGAGCGATATTTCCCCTGTCTACTTTGTTTTTGTCATGTCTGTGTGATCATGTTTTGTTTTAGTCATGTTCGGTTTTGTTTTTGGACTTTTTGTGCACTTTTGTTTTGTTTTGTCACCATAGCAACCATTAGTTTTCACCTGTCACGTCACGCACCTGTTTCACGTTTTGAGTCACGCACCTGCTTTCACTAATCATGTCTATAGTATTTAAGTTCATTGTTTTCAGTTTGTCGTGCTGGCGACATCCCGCATTTATGCTTCTGCACACTCTCCACCCACCCTTAAGACCCTTGCTGCTCTTTTTTCATGCCGGTTTCTCATCCAAGTAAGTTTTCTTTATTCATGCCATAGTTTGCAAGTTTTGTTTAATTGTTCATAGTTTCTGCCTTTGCGCAAGTTTTGTGTTTATAGTCAAGTTTTGTACCTCCGCCATTGTACGCGCTTTTCGTTTGTTCCTTTTTGATATATAGTGATTAAATAAATCATGTACTTACATTCCCGTCTCGCCCGAGCCAACTTTCCGTTGCATTCCGGAAAAGCAAACACCCAGGACCAAGTCATGACATTTTTAACAAACAAGAATATTTCAGTTGTTTTTATCCTTCTTTGTGGGGACATTGTTGATTGTCATGTCATGTTCAGATGTACATTGTGGACGCCGTCTTCGCTCCACAGTAAGTCTTTGCTGTCGTCCAGCATTCTGTTTTTGTTTACTTTGTAGCCAGTTCAGTCTTAGGTTCATTTTGCATAGCCTTCCCTAAGCTTCAATGCCTTTTCTTAGGGGCACTCCCCTTTTGTTTATTTTTGATTTAAGCATTAGACACCTTTTTACCTGCACACTGCCTCCCGCTGTTTCCAACATCTACAAAGCAATTAGCTACCGGCTGCCACCTACTGATATGGAAGAGTATTACACGGTTACTCTGCCGAGCTCTAGACAGCACAGACACTCAACAACAAAACAACATTTGCAGACTATAATTACTGGTTTGCAAAAAATATTTTTAACCCAAATAGGTGAAATATGTGCACAGCTGCAGCAAAATTTAAAAAAATAAAAATAAAAAGGGTAGCATAAAATTGAGAGTAGATCCAGCAGAATTGATACATTATACATTAGACAGTGTGAAAATACAAAAAAACGGAACTATTTGAGAAATCTGACTAATTTAGTGCATGGAAACATATTCAGTGTTTTGTATTTTCGTTTAGGACGAAAGTTTATTGAGAAATTTGAGCAAAAACAGTAAGAAAAAAATATGAATCCAAATTATTTTGTCAAAACTGTATGTATTTTTAAGTTTGTTGAAATTGTGAAGAACAAAATGAGGTGGACTTCCAGTGTTGTGTGCATGTGAATGTGAGACCAGAGCTGGTGACAGAGATTGAGAGAGGGGGTGAGATGAGGCACCCATCATACTGAGAGGCTCACATTATGAATGATTCATGTGTTCATCTTTAACGGTATATGAAGACCCTCCCATCTCTCAAATGGATCAACCACACACCCGAGACTCCTAGATCGCGAGGACTAAAAATGTCTCATAACCTCAGAGATGACGATTTTCATAAGAACACACACAATTTGGTGCCTTTTAAATACAATATATATGTAATCACTGCTCAATTGTAGCTCTTTTTTCCTGAATAGTCCACAAATCGTGGGCAGCCGCTGCGAGCTAATTTGATAACCAATCTGGGATTTAACACAATGGGGGGAAAAAGCGAGGCACTTAATGGAAATATTTGCATAAGCTCATTTGAATATGATTTGATTATGAGCGGACAATGATGAATGATGATGCGAGGGATGCTGTACACGCTTAAAAAGCCCTGATAATACATTGTGATTGAACATAAAACACAAAGGGGGTTCATTAATGCGGAAGGCACAGACTCGGAAAGACAGTCTCTGTATGCTATTGTACAGTAAATGCATTGCTGGTGAGAGACAATGGGATTAAATCACGACAGAATGTAAAAGGCCAACATTATCACCATTGATTCTCTCAATAGAGGAAGACTAAAGAGATCTCTGGTGAGACGCTCCATTCTGCCATAGTCTGTCCAATGGAAACCTTTTGCTACGAAATGAGATCATAAAGATCTGCAGTGTTGTAAATGGTACAAATGTGCACGGTACACTCATTTTTTATTCCCATTAGTCCCGTGTGGGGACTAAACCTAATGAAGTCATCATTACGTTGCTGTCTACACACCCTGACAAAGAACGAGGACCAATCAGTGCATGTATGTGGCAGCTCCACGCGTAAAATACTGACTTGTAGGAGGTGACAGAGACCGAGAGGAAATCAGTGTGCTGCACTGCTTGTGGATCAATTTAATAGTTCTCCGTGTGGAGCTGGAGAATCAATGAAAGATCATAGCCGATTCCTTCAAGCACTTAAAGGGCCCCTCTGATGCTACATTGGCACATATTTCATTGTTTTGCACCTAAAATGGTACAAATTCCCCCCAAAATAAATATAGTAGTGATTTAGGCTTGTTTTAGCCTGCTGATATCACCTACAAAACAGTGACGTGCAGTGAGGTTGATGGCTGGTGAGGCACTGACTTCATCACAGTCAGATTTACAAACATATGAACCCTAAAGAGTATCTTATTCACCATTTGATTGGCAGCAGTTAACGGGTTATGTTTAAAAGCTCATACCAGCATTCTTCCCTGCTTGGCACTCAGCATCAAGGGTTGGAATTGGGGGTTAAATCACCAAAAATGATTACCAGGCGCTGCGCCGCTGCTGCCCACTGCTCCCCTCACCTCCCAGGGGGTGATCAAGGGGATGGGTCAAATGCAGAGGACAAATTTCATTACACCTAGTGTGTGTGTGACAATCATTGGTACTTTAACTTAACTTTAACTTTACACATACAAACTGTAGCACACAAAAAAGCACATTTAATAAAAAAAACGTTATTATGGTCTTACCTTTACTTAGAAATTAAGTCCATGCGCCGCAACTAAAGCCCTCACTTAAACTTTCCACGTGCAAGATTGAATCTATTTAAAAAAGTGTAACCGAGGGTTTATAAATGTCGCCTATACTGTATGAAACTACAAAATAACAAACACAGAGGCTCCAGTTTACACGAGGACCACTTTATTTACCTTCTTTCAAAAACCTCCACAACGTGACATCACTTCCGCTCTTAGCGCCTTCAAAATAAGAGCTCAAGGCATATACTGTATAACAGCGCATAACAGGAACTTAACATCACAAAGAGGAAAGCCCATGAAAATAGGTTACAAAAGTTATTTAATAAGAAGCCAAAAAGTGCAAAAACAATAATGTTTGTGTTGGAGGAGTTGTGAATTAGGTACACCTGCAGTCTGCAGGTGTATCTAATGTTGTGTCCCTGCAGTCATTCACAACTCCTCCAACACCAACATTATTGTTTTTGCACTTTTTGGCTTCTTATGAAATAATTGTTTTAAATAGATTCAATCTTGCACGTGGAAAGTTTAAGTGTGGGCTTTAGTTGATATAACAATTCTACGGCGGGGGTGCAGGAGGCGAGCCTCAGCCAGTGCGTCTTTTGCAGCCGTTTTATGATCGCTCAGCACAAGAAATACTTTACACACATACAGTTGTTGACAAAATACACTGTACATTATATACCTCAGCTAACTAAACTATTGAAATGTATAATATAGTTAATATAGCAATATGGTCTCACTGCACAGCAGGCCAGCAGTTACCCGAGTCATTGCGCAATCCATGTTGCGGCACTGAGTGACGTGCCTCAACTGGCTGCTGTTCACCGCACCGTCTCTTCTCATAATTTGAACGGCAAATTTGAAAATTCAGCGATTTTGAATAAAAATAATCTAAAACTGGTGAAGTTAAATGGAAAATAACTTTATAGTATAATCACTGGATACATATAACAATTTAATTTTCTTTTATTCTTTTTACATTTTTTTTCTTTCCATGATGGCAAGTGAGGCCCCGCCTCACCTGCCTCTAGTGACTGCACGTCACTGCTACAAAAGACAGTCGTGGTCAAAAGTTTACATACACTATAATATATAATATAATAATGTCATGGCTGTCTTGACGGTAGGAATGGTGTTCCTGGAATTAAAGGCCTCACCTTTTCTCCTCCTTGCTGGCTATTGTGGCCAAACAGCTACATTTTTGTTTCATCTGACCACAGAACTTTCCTCCAGAAGGTCTTATCTTTGTCCATGTGATGTCAATAGCCAGCAATGTGTTTGGAGGAGAAAAAGGTGAGGCCTTTAATCCATACTTGCCAACCCTCCCGAATTTTCCGGAAGACTCCCGAAATTCAGCGCCTCTCCCGAAAACCTCCCGGGGCAAATATTCTCCCGAAAATCTCCCGATTTTCAGCCGGAGCTGGAGGCCACGCCCCCTCCAGCTCCATGCGGACCTGAGTGAGGACAGCCTTTTTTCACGACGGGAGGACAACTGGGTGACAAGAAATAAATCATCCAGACTAGAGATAAATTGTATTATTATGTTTATCTTACCTACAAATAAATATATTTTTTAATTTAAAAAAAATAAAAAATAAAAATAAATGTTTACTATATTTTGCTAAAAACATCAAAATTAATTGTATTTTTTCTGACTCCTTATTACATCCAGGCATTAGAATTATACATTAAAATAAACATATTTGAAATAATTAATTTTAAATTATCATAATAATTCATTTAAAATGACCATATTTAATTATTAAAATAATTGCTTGTTTATCAACAACTTTTTTATTCAACTTTATTATACAATTTTATTCATTACATTTTGAAGCTCTCAGAAGCCAAGTTATGTTATACTCCTTAATATTTATTTATGCAAGTTTGAAGTATCAATTATCTAAACACAGTTTTGTTTGCATATTTTCAGGATATATATATATACATACATATATATATGTATATATATATATATATATATATATATATATATATATATATATACATATATATATATATGTATATATATATATATATATATATATATATATATATATATATATATATATATATGTATGAAATACTTGACTTGGTGAATTCTAGCTGTCAATATACTCCTCCCCTCTTAACCACGCCCTCAACCACGCCCTGCCCCACCCCCGACCACGCCCCCACGCCCCACCTCCCGAAATTGGAGGTCTCAAGGTTGGCAAGTATGCTTTAATCCCAGGAACACCATACCTACCGTCAAGCATGGTGGTGGTGGTATTATGCTCTGGGTCTGTTTTGTTGCCAATGGAACTGGTGCTTTACAGAGAATAAATGGGACAATGAAAAAGGAGGATTACCTCCAAATTCTTCAGGACAACCTAAAATCATCAGCCCGGAGGTTGGGTCTTGGGCGCAGTTGGGTGTTCCAACAGGACAATGACCCCAAACTCACGTCAAAAGTGGTAAAAGAATGGCCAAATCAGGGTTGAATTAAGGTTTTAGAATGGCCTTCCCAAAGTCCTGACTTACACGTGTGGACTATGCTGAAGAAACAAGTCCATGTCAGAAAACCAACACATTTAGCTGAACTGCACCAATTTTGTCAAGAGGAGTGGTCAAAAATTTAACCAGAAGCTTGCCAGAAGCTTGTGGATGGCTACCAAAAGCGCCTTATTGCAGTGAAACTTGCCAAGGGACATGTAACCAAATATTAACATTGCTGTATGTATACTTTTGACCCAGCAGATTTGCTCACATTTTCAGTAGACCCATAATAAAATCATAAAAGAACCTTTTTGTGACAAACAAGTATGTGCTCCAATCACTCTATCACAAAAAAATAAGAGTTGTAGAAATTATTGGAAACTCAAAACAGCCATGACATAATGTTCTTTACAAGTGTATGTCAACTTTTGACCACGACTGTATGTATTGGTTTTGTATTTTTATTCTTATTATTTTTGCTTAAAATTTTAAGAAATTAACAAACATGTCTGCCAGATGAATTGTGGCAGGTTGTACCAATAACTGAAGAAGGGGTCAGCCATCAAACTGTGACGGTTCAAACTCCTGCCGCCACACACTCTGCTGTGTGCTCCGCTAAGTGCGCCTCTGGACACGCCCACGGGTGTTCCTCTCCTGCCGCGGCCGCGCCCCCGCTCATCTGCACTTACTCTGCAATAGAAACACCTGACGCTGATGAAGTCCTTCTTAAACCAGCGCCTCCTGTGTTCCAGTGCCAGAACGTAGCTACTTGTACCAGTACAGTAAGCTTCACACGTCTCCAGCTTTCCTCACCTATGTGCTTCCTCGCTCTTTGTGTTTCCCCTCCTCTGTGCTCATTGTGTCTTGCCCTGTGTCGTCATCCAGCAGCTCCGCGTCATTCCCTGGTTTCGAGCTGTGTGTCTCGTTTCCCCAGATCCCCTCTGGATTCCCTGCTGCTTTCCCGAATCTCGACCTTTCGCCTGCCCCCGGACAACGACGCCTCGCTGCAGCCCCTGACCATTTGCCTGTCCCCGGACCTCAAAGCCTGCCTTCCCCTTTCTGGACTTCCGCACCTGTCTCAACACGCACCTCCAACACCTCCCGGTAACACTCAACATATAATCGCTTCACATAGTCTCACCACACATATTTGGATTAGTTACACACATCATTCTGTCACGGCTCATGCCTTCTGCTGCAAGCACGGCCGGGACATGCCTCTGCTTGCTCTTCCCGCATCACAGCCACGCCCCTGTTCGGCTGCAAGCAATCTGCAATTTCCGCACCTAGGTCTGATGAGGGCAGACGGCATAAAGACCAGCGTACCCGAAGATCCGGTGCCGGATCGTAGTTTTCTGTACACAGTAAGCTATCGCGTCTCTGGCTTCCCCCCGCATACTTGCTCTCTCTCTGTGCCTTCCCAGTTCCCGTGTCTTTTGTCCTTTGTGTTTTCCGCAGTGCTTTACCTGTCTCCCGTGATCGAGCTGTGTGCCTCGACTTCCTGTTGGATTCCGGACTGCCTCCATCGATCCTCGACCCCTGCTTGGACGCAGACCTTTTGACGCCACCCCCCACCCCGACAACCTGCCTGTCTCACGGACATTTGAGCCTGTCTTTCCCCTCCAGGACTTCCGCCTCTTGCTTAACTCTCGATTTTTGTCACACTATAAGATAACTGATGCATGTAACTGACAATATAACCTGGTCCCTACACACCGGAGCTCTTGTAAAAAGAGCTCAGCAGCGCATGCACTTTTTGCGTCAGATGAAAAGAGCACAGCTCCCTCCCCCCTTTCTCACCACATTCTACAGAGGCACTATAGAGAGCCTGCTGACCAACAGCATCTCTGTCTGGACTGGAGCCTGCAATGCCTCAGACTGGAAGTCTCTCCAGAGAGTGGTGAGCGCGGCGGAAAAGATCATCAGGACTCCTCTTCCTCCTATCCAGGAGATCGCAAAAAGCCGCTGCCTGACCAGGGCTCAGAAAATCTGCAAAGACTCCTCCCACCCCCACCAAGGACTGTTTTCACTGCTGGACTCTAGAAAGAGGTTCCGCAGCCTCCGAAGCAGAACCTCCAGGTTCTGTAACAGCTTCTTCCCTCAGGCCGTAAGACTCTTGAATGCAGCCTAATTAAATTATCCCCTCAAATCCCCCCAAAATGGATTAACTCACTGGAATAAAAAAGACAATATAACAAACATCCAAAAACATGGACGCATGTGAAAAAGTGCAATATATTTATCTGTACAGTAACCTATTTATTTATTTATATATGCACCTTGTTGCTTTTTTATCCTGCACTACCATGAGCTTATGTAACAAAATTTCTTTTTATCTGTACTGTAAAGTTCAAATTTGAATGACAATAAAAAGGAAGTCTAAGTCTAAGTCTACATTCTGTAGTTTAGATTAGTATTGTTTATATATATATATATATATATATATATATATATATATATATATATATATATATATATATATATATATATGTATATATATATATATATATATATATATATATATAGTGTTTATATATATATATAATAAATCATAGTTACTACGCCCCCTTGTGGTCTGTGCCATCTACTCCTCCCGTACGTAACACATTCCTTTGTAATAATAAATACGCTTCAAGCTAAGCGATGTCCCTGTCTCTGCGCCGTCTCCTTTTCCACTGTACCGTTACACAAACATTTCCAAATGATGGGAGTATGAGGAGAGTAAAATTCAAATTGTCTCGCTCAAAATAGGATGGACAAAGCTAGAGGAGTGTCATTAGCAGCGATCATTTAAATGATTCTGGGTTTTGGTCAAAGTTTGGATAAAACAAATTTAGAAATCATCCAAAATCAGGAGTACCTTTCGGGAAAGAAAGAAACCTGCGTAAAAATGGAAAAGAAAAACATACGCGGCGCTCAAAAAAGAGAAAAAATAAGGAAAACCACAAGCATTGTATTTTGCGTCCTCTTCTACTGATGTTTTCCTCAAGATGCTTGAGGAAATACTGAAATAGCATGGAAAAGCATGAGTGATGGTGTCTATGGAAGAGCAGATAGAAGTCCGGAAATGGTGATTTTTTCATATTTCTTTTTTTTTGCTTCTTTATGTACCAATTACTCAAAAACTAAGTGATATTATGGGAAATGACTGCCAGATTCATTTGCAGCTACAAAAGAAACATACAGAGAACTTGTAAGTGAAATGTCGGTCATCTGAGCGCTTTGGCTCCTTTAATGTCGGCGTGGAGTAGGAGATTCTAAATGTACATGAATTTTCACTGAAATGGAGAATGCATGCTGGCAGGAATAATTAGTTAAGCCCCCCGCACAACTACCACCTATACTGCACCTCCTCTTGAAGCCCTTTTAGAAGAAGGTCAGGCAACGAGGAAAAAAAGGGAACAAGACAGCTACAGTGAGAGCTCTGACCCACATCCGCACCACAGAACTGTCACAGGCGGGAAATGAATGGGTGACCTTGGTGGAAACTCGTACCCACATCTCGTCTTGTCTTGGGGATAGTCCTAGAAAGACTGCTTTAGCTTTGGAACAAGCAAAGGAAATGAGGCTGAAGGCATTATTGAGGAAGTGAACGAAGGGAATATAGGGTGCATCAGGACAGGTGTCGGATGAATTATGAACCCCCTGTAGCAATTTTATGTGTTGATAAAGTGCAATTAAGAGTGGCTGCCCTTTACAATTGTGTAACAGGTTAGCAGCTTGTACGATAAAACTCACTTGATGGAGAATATCAGGCAACATAAAAAGCCCGAGTGCACAGCATACACTGATCATTAAACATACGGAAAGTGAAAATGGAAGAAAACGTGGAGTGTCTGTGGGATTTTTTTCCAACATTTGTTAGGTCAGAGGTTACTAATGCCGGCTCACACTCTCTGTTCGAGCCCAATCCCTAACTGATTCAATTGTTAATACTAGAGATGCGTGATAAATGCGTTAAAATGTAATATCGGAAATTATCAGTATCGTTTTTTTTATTATCGTATCGTTTTTTGTTTTTTTTTCTTAAATCAACATAAAAAACACAAGATACACTTACAATTAGTGCACCAACCCAAAAAACCTCCCTCCCCCATTCACGCTCATTCACACAAAAGGGTTGTTTATTTCTGTTATTATTATTCTGGTTCCTACATTATATATCAATATATATCAATACAGTCTGCAAGGGATACAGTCCGTAAGCACACATGATTGTGCGTGCTGCTGGTCCACTAATAGTACTAATCTTTAACAGTTAATTTTACTCATTTTCATTAATTACTAGTTTCTATGTAACTGTTTTTATATTGTTTTACTTTCTTTTTTATTCAAGAATTTTTTTTATTTATTTATCTTAATTTTTTTTTTTTTTTTTTAAAGTACCTTATCTTCACCATACCTGGTTGTCCAAACTAGGCATAATCAGGGGCGCCGCTAGGGATTTTGGGCCCCATGAAAATAATCTTTACAGGGCCCCCAACACAGTGTCATTATTTTTTCTGTATTATAATTTCATCATCATTAGGGGCCTCTCTGGGCCCCCCTCCATCATGGGCCCCTAGAATCCGTCTCCTTTACTCCCCCTTTTCGGCGCCCCTGGGCATAATAATGTGTTAATTCCATGATTGCATATATCGGTTGATCTCGGTATCGGTAATTAAAGAGTTGGACAATATCGGAATATCTGATATCGGCAAAAAGCCATTATCGGACATCCCTAATTAATACAGTGTGTCGGATCAGCTATACTTCATGATAAATTGATCATGTGGAATGTTTTAACATGTTTTAACAGAACGTGATTACATGTAATACATACACAGGGATGTAACCATATGAACATTTCATATCCCGGTTATTATAACCAAAATTATTACAGTCGTCATTATTATCATTATGATGCGTTGCCCGGATCAAAGTTTGTTTACGTTTTGTCTCTTGTTGGCTTAGTTCCGTTTCAGCACCCCTGTTTTGTGTCTCTTTGGTTGCCATGGTTATTTATGTCACACCGCGGTGAGGGATGTCTTGTGTTGGGTTTTTCTGTCTTGTGAATTGCATGTTTTAGTTTGAAAAGTAACTCTCCTCTCTTTTCAGGTCACTTGCTCTTCCTTTTGTGTCATCAGTCAGACGTCATCCCTGATCCCTGATTGTTTCCACCTGTTCCCCATTACGCTCATGAGTCTTATAAGCCCACGCCTCCTTTTGTTCTGTGCCAGATTGTCTCGTTTGTTCGTGCCTCTCTAGCAACCTGTCCAAGCCTTGCCTCGTCTTTTGTTTGAATATCTTGATCCTGAATTCTCTTGTTGATATTTTGAGTTTTCTTTTTCTCCTCCTCAGCAGATTGATTTTGTTTTTTTAGTTTTGCAGCCAAAGTGGTGAGTTTTCAGTGTTTTTTTACAGTTCTTCCTTTTCCTCAATTTTTTTAGTGACACCTTTTGTTAACCTTTTTTAGATAAGATACAGTGTAGAAGTTTTATGGCCATTGTTTCTCCCTCCTTTTGGAGCGTTTTTTTGTTTATGATAAATTTCATTGATTATATCCTGCGCCAAGTTTAGTTTGTTTTTGTTTTTGTGTTTCCTCCTTTCGGAGTGATTTCCGGTTGTTCCTTTTTGTGGAACCTTTTTTCACCGACTAGTCAGGTTACAGCCTATGTTGATTTGCCCTGACTCTGGAGGTGAAAAGAAACTTTCAAAATAAAAGCCTGCCGGATTGTTCCCTACTCTGCACCTGAGTCCCATTTTTGACCAAGCCTGTCCATTTATTGTTTTCACCTGTCTCTGATTAGTGTTCGGGATGCTCACCTGTTTCCGAGTGGTAATCAAAGAGCTATTTTGTCCTGCCTTTTCCCGTCACTAAGTCTGGTTTCCTTGTTTGCTACAGGCAACAGCTAACGACGGCCGGGGTTGTCCGTCTGCATCCTGGAAGAACGACCTCTGCATAACCATGCGACACAATCATTACGGTATTGTTAAATGTGCTCAAAAAGAACTTATTACACACTTCAAGTTATTTATTTATTTAAATAACTAAAAGAAAAATAGACACACTGTTAGAAAACCGACTATTTTGCAAGTTGTGTGTTTTGTTATGCTTCACTGATCGTGTTTTAGTCTTAGTATTGTATCTATTTTAATGGCTAAGCTTTTAATGTTGGAAATATTGATTTGCACAGTAGCACCTAAAGTTTTTATTTGAATTAAAAGAGTATAACAAATTGTATTTATATATTTATTTAAAAACAGAAATAGTTTTGTATTTCGCTATTGTTTCTTTTGTTAAAATCAGAGTCCGTTCTGCAAAAAGGTCATCCCTAGAAGCACACAACTTATGGACAGGGACCCACAGTTAAAATATACATCATCATATAATATACAAAATACAATACAATACAACACAAAACATTTCAGAATCCACCCACCAAATACCCATTTACAATAATAATTTATAAATAAAAAATTAATCTTTAAATCCACCAAATCAGTGTCAATATCCTACGTATATCCCAATATTCACACTATCCTATTATCTGCGATAATCTCATCATACATACAGAGGTCAAGACCAAAACTGTGCGACAATTGTGAATTCCTCAACCAATCAAATATATTATTATTATTTACTATCTCTGGCGGGTATTGTGTCGTCCTACTCTGTTCAGCGGTCCTTCAATGCACCGTCAGAACACCTCCGTCTCGTAATCGTTGATCCCTCACGCTAAGAGAGCACAGCTATTAGGTTCAATGTGCACAAATGAATATCTTAGTTTTTCACACAGTAATGTGTTTATATAAGTTTAGATCGGGGTATGTCATTTCTTAATGGAAAATATGTTTGTGGATGGAGGTGTGGCCAGTGCTGCCTGCAGGAGCGGAGGTCACCGCCTCTGTCCATGGTGCTGAGGACAGAGCACCATCAGACGGGGGCGTGGCAGTGCCGACGGCGAGTCACAGCCGAACAGGTGATTAGATCTGCCAGGTGGTACGAATTATCTAATCACCTGTTGTCTTTAACAGTAGAGGAGGACGGTTTGAAAGTGACTGCAAAGTCATGACCTGCTGAAAAGCATTTTTGAATTATCTTGTCAAAAACATTAAAACTTTGTCAACTTTGCACGCCTGTCTGTGGTGACGTGTAGTCACCACAGTCCGTGAGTTTATCAAAGCGCAGTTATCAACAATTTTAATTTTAAAACGGTAATACTAACCGTAGGAAGTTTTACCATTACCGTTTATCGTTACATCCTTGTACATACAGTATCATCAGTGGTGGGTAGCCAAAAATCATACTCAAGTAAGCGTAGGCTACTGTTACTTTAGAGCAGTGGTCCCCAACCACCGGGCCGCGGCCCGGTACCGGTCCGTGGATCGATTGGTACCGGGCCGCACAAGAATTAAAGAAAATAATTAATTTTTGTTGTTGTTGTTGTTTGTTTGTTTTATTAAAGCAACATAAAAAACAAAAGATACACTTGCAATTAGTGCACCAACCCAAAAAAACTCCCTCCCCCATTCACACTCATTCACACTCATTCACACAAAAGGGTTGTTTCTTTCTGTTATTAATATTTCTGGTTCCTACATTATATATCAATATAGATCAATACAGTCTGCAAGGGATACAGTCCGTAAGCACACATGATTCAATTTTAATAAAAGTAGATTCCATGAAATGCTCAGTCATTCACAAACAAGGATGGAGCGAGGGTCACCACTTTGTCAACAAATGCGTGAGCAAATTGTTGAACAGTTTAAGAAAAACCTTTCTCAACCAGCTATTGCAAGGAATTTAGGGATTTCACCATCTACGGTCCGTAATATCATCAAAGGGTTCAGAGAATCTGGACAAATCACTGCACGTAAACAGCTAAGCCCGTGACCTTCGATCCCTCAGGTTGTACTGCATCAACAAGAGACATCAGTGTGTAAAGAATGGGCTCAGGAACACTTCAGAAACCCACTGTCAGTAACTACAGTTGGTCGCTACATCTGTAAGTGCAAGTTAAAACTCTCCTATGCAAGGCAAAAACCGTTTATCAACAACACCCAGAAATGCCGTCGGCTTCGCTGGGCCTGAGCTCATCTAAGATGGACTGATACAAAGTGGAAAAGTGTTCTGTGGTCTGACGAGTCCACATTTCAAATTGTTTTTGGAAACCGTGGACGTCCAAAGAGGAAAAGAACCATCCGGATTGTTATCGGCGCAAAGTTGAAAAGCCAGCATCTGTGATGGTATGGGGGTGTATTAGTGCCCAAGACATGGGTAACTTACACATCTGTGAAGGCGCCAATAATGCTGAAAGGTACATACAGGTTTTGGAGCAACATATGTTGCCATCCAAGCAACGTAACCATGGACGCCCCTGCTTATTTCAGCAAGACAATGCCAAGCCACGTGTTAGTTACATCAACGTGGCTTCATAGTAAAAGAGTGCGGGTACTAGACTGGCCTGCCTGTAGTCCAGACCTGTCTCCCATTGAAAGTGTGTGGTGCATTATGAAGCCTAAAATACCACAAGAATTAAAGAAAATATTTTTTTTATTTTTTTATTATTAAAGCAACATAAAAAAACACAAGATACACTTACAATTAGTGCACCAACCCAAAAAACCTCCCTCCCCCATTTACACTCATTCACACAAAAGGGTTGTTTCTTTCTGTTATTAATATTCTGGTTCCTACATTATATATCAATATATATCAATACAGTCTGCAGGGATACAATCCGTAAGCACACATGATTACATTTGTTTATGACAAAAAAAAATAAAAAAATAAAAACATACCAAAATATTGGTATCATTACAACACTAGTAGCATGTTACTACCCACCTCTGAGTACCAAATAGATAATATTTCATGATACCTGATCATCCAAAGTACAGAACATCATGTCATGTCTGTGTAATCATGTTTTGTTCTAAGTCATGTTTTGTTTAGTTTCTGGCTTTTCACTCCCTTGTCTTGTTTGCATGATTACCCATTAGTTTCACCTGTTCCACGTTTGGACTCATTGTGCACTCTTGTTTGTCACCATAGCAACCGTTAGTTTTCACCTGGCACGTCACGCACCTGTTTCACGTTTTGAGTCACGCACCTGCTTTCACTAATCATGTCCATAGTATTTAAGTTCATTCATTTTCTGTTGTTCGTCCTGACGACCACACCACATTTATGCTCTGTCCATTCCTCTAAGATCCTGCTTCATGTCCCTCGTCAAAGTAAGTTTTGGTTCCATGTTTATAGTCTTTTTGTTTTTTCATAGTTTGTTCTCCGCCACTGTGCGCGCTTTCATTTATTCCTTTTTTTTGATAATAATAAATCATGTACCTTAATTCCCGTCTCGCCCGTGCCAACTTTCCGTTGCATCCTGGAAAAGCAAACTCCCAAGATCAAGTCGTGACACATCAAAAGACTCAACAGTATATAATTTCATTCTTTAATATTCACGCCAAAGGACATATTGATAACAAAAAATGCAGAATAACAACCGGAGCTCGTGCTCAAGTAGCTCCTCACCCTATGTGACATGAGGAATCTGCTTAGATCGACAAGAAACTACGTTTTACTGGTTATCCTCGATCGTTTAATAGAAACAGGGTCGCCTCAGGGGTGCACGGGCAAGTTTAGAATACCAATTAGTATCAACCAGCTCTCTGATACACTGCTTGGCTTGGGGTGCGGATGTTTTTTTTCTTTCTTTTTTACAAAGAAAAAGCTTTGCTGAAGATAAAAGGAGCAGTGGAGGTGGGAATGTAGGGAGGCGATATGCTAACTCTTGTTTCAATCGTGGTATCGCTTGAAGACTGGGCACAGTAAAGCCTTTCATTTTTCAGCAAAACTAGGCAATTTGGCAACTTTGGTTGTTACGATGATTTTTTTAAAGAGTTTGACCAATTGTATTAGGGGACTTTTTGTCTCAAATTTGGAGTACAAATTTGACACAGTCCACTTCCTTGAAACTTGATTACAGAAAAAAAAAAACCACATCAAGTCATAATTTTTTTATAGAAAATGTCTAAATTTGTTTAAAATCAAGCCAATTGTATTTATTTATCACAAGAGAAGTTATGTCAAGGCTCGCTCTGGCCGCATCGCGGCCACGCACCGACAAGGCTGCAGGCGATCAGCAATCTGCGCACCTGGGACTGATGAAGGTGAGCAGTATAAAGACTAGCGGACCCGAAGATCCTGGGCCGGAACGTAATCATCTGTTCCCTCTGGCTTCCCTCCCGCGTACTTGATCTCTCTCTGTGTCTTTCCAGTTCCCGTGTTTTATGTCCCTTGTGTTTCCCGCAGTGAGGGAAGAGTGGATCGTGAGATCGACAGGCGGATCGGTGCGGCGTCTTCAGTAATGCGGACGCTGTATCGATCCGTTGTGGTGAAGAAGGAGCTGAGCCGGAAGGCAAAGCTCTCAATTTACCGGTCGATCTACGTTCCCATCCTCACCTATGGTCATGAGCTTTGGGTTATGACCGAAAGGACAGGATCACGGGTACAAGCGGCCAAAATTAGTTTCCTCCGCCGGGTGGCGGGGCTCTCCCTTAGAGATAGGGTGAGAAGCTCTGCCATCCGGGGGGAGCTCAAAGTAAAGCCGCTGCTCCTCCACATCGAGAGGAGCCAGATGAGGTGGTTCGGGCATCTGGTCAGGATGCCACCCGAACGCCTCCCGAGGGAGGTATTTAGGGCACGTCCGACCGGTAGGAGGCCGCGGGGAAGACCCAGGACACGTTGGGAAGACTATGTCTCCCGACTGGCCTGGGAACGCCTCGGGGTCCCACAGGAAGAGCTGGACGAAGTGGCTGAGGAGAGGGAAGTCTGGGCTTCCCTGCTTAGGCTGCTGCCCCCGCGACCCGACCTCGGATAAGCGGAAGAAGATGGATGGATGGATGGGTTTCCTGCAGTACTTCCTGTGTCTCCCGTGATCGAGATGTGTACCTCGACTTCCCTCTGGACTTTGGAATGCGCCCCTCGATCCTCGACCCCTGCTTGGACACGGACCCTTTTGACGCCTCGCTATAGCCCCCGACAACCTGCCTGTCTCACGAACCTTCTTCTGCCTCTCTTTGGACTTGTCCGCTTCCTCACTTAACACTCACTGTAACACACAACAGTTAATTCCACACTTAGTCACACACCATACACACACTTGGATTTCATCACACTCCATTCCCTTGTTTAATTAATATTATTGTTTGTTATTATATATATAGTGCATATATATCTAATAAATCATAGAGCTACTACGCCCTCTTGTAGTCTGTGCCGTCTACTCTCCCCGTAAACATAACAAGTACTTCTCAAATGGGTTTTTTTCTGTTTGCTACCAGTAGAAAAAAACACAAGTAATGTAAAAAAAAACTGTGTGTTTACTTTTTGATATTAAAATAAAACACAAAGCAGTTTGGCTAATGAAGATTAAGTCTAATGAACAAGCTTTGTTCTTCTCTTGGTTCAGTACAACAGTTTGGCCAACAAAAATAAAGAGGAGTGACACCTCTCACATCGAATACACACTCTTCACAGCCTTAGTTAATTTCGATGTGATGACAAATCATTTTAGCGAGTACTGATGTTATTTGAACACTGATACAGATAGCAGTTAAATAAAGGAAGAGTGAACATCCTAGTCAAAAAACTGAAGATTTAAATAAACAAGTTGTGACTGTTGCATGTTTCCTCACCTCATTAACTCTCAGCCACAGCAGCTGATGGACGCTGTATTGAGAAAATAAAAGCAACATCAAATCGTTTTCTCCTTCGCTGTATACTTTTAGTGTGGGGACAAATGCGTCTGTCTCCAATTTTGTCCACACCTGTCTCCATCTAACAGCAGTGCGCTCTTAAACGCACACTGGGAAGCGAGGGGAAAATGAAATTAAACCAAGGGCTTGGCTCCGTTTACTCCGAGGGGAAATCTCCTGAGCAAAGTCCGTGTTGCTAGTCTGCCATGATTATCAAGCCAAACGACGCTAGTGCGCATGTGCCTGAATTTGTGTTGCCTAAAATGCATTGATAAATGACGGGGTTTCGGTAATAAAATAATTAGACAGTATTACTAACCGTCGGGAATTTTATCAGAAATTATCATTATAGCGTTTATTATTACATCCCTCGTCCATTAACAAGAAAAAAGTGAAGTGCGGTCAAGGCATGTTGGTCAATTCTTTAGGGCATTAGGGCAAACGACAAGGACGGTCGCGGCTTTTGCCGCATTTGCCGTGCTTGAATTCGAACCCTGGGTATGTATGAAATTCTAAGTTAATTATTATTTGCAAAAAAAAATTAAGTTTATGAGTTTGAACATCAAATATCTTGTCTTTGTAGTGCATTCAATTGAATATGGGTTGAAAAGGATTTGCAAATCATTGTGTTCCGTTTATATTTACATCTAACACAATTTCTCAACTCATATGGAAACGGGGTTTGTACATTACATACAGTACAAGCCAAAAGTTTGGACACACCTTCTCATTCAATGCGTTTTATTTATTTCCACGACTATTTACATTGTAGATTGTCACTGAAGGCATCAAAACTATGAATGAACACATGTGGAGTTATGTACTTAACAAAAAAAGGTGAAATAACTGAAAACATGTTTTGTATTCTAGTTTCTTCAAAATAGCCACTCTTTGCTCTGATTACTTTTTTGTACACTCTTGGCATTCTCTTGATGAGCTTCAGGAGAAAGGATTTTCACAGTTCTGATGCCTTCAGTGAAAATCTACAATGTAAATAGTCTTGAAAATAAAGAAAACACATTGAAATGAGAAGGCGCATTCAAACTTTTGGCCTGTACTGTATATACTAGCGTGTGTATACACAACTATGATTAAGGCTTTTGGATGTTTTTAGAGAGCTCTATAGGCAGAATAGAGCACGCACCTCCCATTGGTTCCATTGTTAGCTGACTTTTGCTCGCATTTTTTTACGATTTTGAATGCATAAAAAAAGAAAAAAAAAAAGTTTTTGTCTTACATAAGGATTGTGAACATACTTGCCAACCTTGAGACCTCCGATTTCGGAAGGTGGGGGGTGGGGGGTGGGGGGCGTGGTTTGGGCGGGGGCGTGGTTGGGGGCTTGGTTAAGAGGGGAGGAGTATATTTACAGCTAAAATTCACCAAGTCAAGTATTTCATATATATATATATATATATATATATATAAGAAATACTTATTTTATTATATATATATATATATATATATATATATATATATATATATATATATATATATATATATATATATATATATATATATATGTATGTGTGGGGAAAAAATCACAAGACTATTTCATCTCTACAGGCCTGTTTCATGAGGGGGGGTACCCTCAATCGTCAGGAGATTTTAATGGGAGCATTCGCATACCATGGTTTATATAGGGCACAGAGTGGGTGGGTACAGGCTGGCCTAGGGGCGTGGTGATTGGCTCATGTGTTACCTAGGAGGTGTTTCCGTCTATGGCGGCATGTTGTTACAATTTCGCTGCGCTTGTTGAGGGATGACAGGTCTGGACGGTAAATAATAACCAGTTTCTCTTTCAAGCATAGGTTGCATCTTTTATTACCACTATTGTAACGTGTGCTGGATGCAAGAATTTGCCATGTTATTGAATAAGACATTATTGTCTTTGAGGTCCCAAATGTGTTTGCTGAGTTCTGTGGTATTTCGCAGGTTTTTGTTCCTGAAAGAAGCCTTGTGATTGTTCCATCTGGTTTTGAATTCTCCCTCGGTTAATCCTACATATGTGTCGGATGTGTTAATGTCCTTGCGTATTACCTTAGATTGGTAGACAACTGATGTTTGTAAGCACCCCCCGTTGAGGGGGCAATCAGGTTTCTTTCGACAATTACATCCTTTGTTGGTTTTGGAGTCGCTCTGTCTGAGGGCCGACGGCTCATTTGCAATTGTTTTGTTGTGGTTTGAGATGATTTGTCGTATATTGTTCATGCAGCTGTAGCTCAATTTAATGTTGTTCTTGTTGAATACTTTTCTTAGGATGTTGTCTTTGGGGAAGTGTTTGTCAATCAGATTGAGGAATTTGTGTCCAATGTTCGTTGAGACGTTTTTGCTGTATGGGGGGTTGTACCAGATGATGTCGTTCCGTTTTCTGTTCTTTTTTGGCTGGTTTCCTGGCGTGGGTTCATAGGTGAGGGTGAAATTGTATCCGCTTTCATCAAGGGCTTTTTGGTACGGGGGGGTTGCTTGGTCAAATTCAGCTTTGCTAGATGACAGCATCGATAGCGTTTTATTGATTCCGGTAGGTAATTCTTTTCGTGGTGGTGGGTGGGTGGTTGCTGTCATGGTGCACATATTGGAGTGTTGTGTTGGGTTTCGTGAATGGTTGGTAGCTGTTATTTCTCAGGTTGAAAGTGACGGTTTGCTTGTTGGCTTCAATCGTGATCCGTAGGCCGTTCTCTTTGAAAATTTGGCATATGCGCTTCTTGGTATTCTCGCTGCTCCTTGGTGAGGCGCGACACACTGCCAGTCCGTCATCACGGTAAATACCAAGGTTCAGATTGAGGCTGGCGAGCTGGGAGAGGAGGAAACTCCCAACGAGTTCACACCTTTCTGCTCCGTCAAAACTTCCCATAGTGACGTCAAATGTTGCATTGTTCTTTTTTTGCCATGGTGTACTGTTGTGGATGAGAATGGAGTTTTTTGCGTGGATGATGATGTTTCTTTCGTTGCCTGTGATTGAGTCGTAGTCTGAGGCGAAGTCTAGTGCTTGAGTCAGTAGGTCTTGCGTGATGGAAGGGTAAAATTCCTCGATATCAAAGGAGATAAAGTTGTGCTGTTGTTTGTCTTGGATGTTGTTGAACCATTTGATTACTGCTGCTGTATTTCTCCATTGGTTGAGTGGTGTTTTGTCCTTGATTTTTGTGTTGACTCTGTCCAGGATTATTTTGCTGATTTTTCCTATTTCAGATTTAGTTGGGTTTATTAGTCGGCATGTTGGGTTATTTGCGAAGTTGGGTTTGTGGTCCTTCAATGTGATGAAGGCTTCCTTGTTGGCTGTGGCGTCCACCCTGTCCTCAATGTCCAGTTCAGCCGCGATCCTTTTATTTTCCAGGTGGATGTTCTGTAATGTGTTGGGTTGCGCTTTTTTGTATGATTTGGTGATGCTTCTGTCCAGTAAGGTGTGGTGTTCTGGTATGTCCATTCTGTAGAAGTTTGTGGTTTTATCGGCAGCTATGATGAGGTTGTTTACTTTCTTGATGCGCTCCTTGTCATTTTTCAGCTTGGTGAGGAGTGGGTTGCGGATTGGCTTGAATTTGACTGATTGTATCATTTTGAGCATGTCGTTCTCAAAATCCTTTAGTTCCTCAACTGTGGGTGGGTTCTTGGTAGATTTGAATCCGTAAGTTTCCTTTTGCATTCCTTTTGTTTCAGGGTGGAGGAAAACATGTGCTTTCCACCACATCCTTAGAACTCAGCAAACACATTTGGGACCTCAAAGACAATAATGTTGAATATTCAATAACATGGCAAATTCTTGCATCCAGCACACCTTACAATAGTGGTAATAAAAGATGCAACCTATGCTTGAAAGAGAAACTGGTTATTATTTACCGTCCAGACCTGTCATCCCTCAACAAGCGCAGCGAAATTGTAACAACATGCCGCCATAGACGGAAACACCTCCTAGGTAACACATGAGCCAATCACCACGTCCCTAGGCCAGCCTGTACCCACCCACTCTGTGCTCTATATAAACCATGGTATGCGAATGCTCCCATTAAAATCTCCTGACGATTGAGGGTACCCCCCCTCATGAAACAGGCCTGTAGAGATGAAATAGTCTTGTGATTTTTTTCCCACACATACATATATTGCGCTCTACTACGGTATTGAGCACTATTTTTTGGATAACCTTATTAAGACATATACTCCGCTCCAAATTGACATTTGTTGAGCACTGTACGACGATCAGAAATGGAAAAATTCAACATCGACTACTCCACGAAGAACATTCCCATACCCGCGCAGAATGACTACAAGCTAAGGCTCATAGAAAAGACGGAACACTTCCTAAGAAGGATGCGGTGGAAAGCACATTTTTTTCCTCCACCCTGAAACAAAAGGAATGCAAAAGGAAACTTACAGATTCAAATCTACCAAGAACCCACCCACAGTTGAGGAACTAAAGGATTTTGAGAACGACATGCTCAAAATGATACAATCAGTCAAATTCAAGCCAATCCGCAACCCACTCCTCACCAAGCTGAAAAATGACAAGGAGCGCATCAAGAAAGTAAACAACCTCATCATATCTGCCGATAAAACCACAAACTTCTACAGAATGGACATACCAGAACACCACACCTTACTGGACAGAAGCATCACCAAATCATACAAAAAAGCGCAACCCAACACCTTACAGAACATCCACCTGGAAAATAAAAGGATCGCGGCTGAACTGGACATTGAGGACAGGGTGGACGCCACAGCCAACAAGGAAGCCTTCATCACATTGAAGGACCACAAACCCAACTTCGCAAATAACCCAACATGCCGACTAATAAACCCAACTAAATCTGAAATAGGAAAAATCAGCAAAATAATCCTGGACAGAGTCAACACAAAAATCAAGGACAAAACACCACTCAACCAATGGAGAAATACAGCAGCAGTAATCAAATGGTTCAACAACATCCAAGACAAACAACAGCACAACTTTATCTCCTTTGATATCGAGGAATTTTACCCTTCCATCACGCAAGACCTACTGACTCAAGCACTAGACTTCGCCTCTGACTACGACTCAATCACAGGCAACGAAAGAAACATCATCATCCACGCAAAAAACTCCATTCTCATCCACAACAGTACACCATGGCAAAAAAAGAACAATGCAACATTTGACGTCACTATGGGAAGTTTTGACGGAGCAGAAACGTGTGAACTCGTTGGGAGTTTCCTCCTCTCCCAGCTCGCTAGCCTCAATCTGAACCTTGGTATTTACCGTGATGACAGACTGGCAGTGTGTCGCGCCTCACCAAGGAGCAGCGAGAATACCAAGAAGCGCATATGCCAAATTTTCAAAGAGAACGGCCTACGGATCACGATTGAAGCCAACAAGCAAACCGTCAACTTCCTTGACGTCACTTTCAACCTGAGAAATAACAGCTACCAACCATTCACGAAACCCAACACAACACTCCAATACGTGCACCATGACAGCAACCACCCACCCACCACCACGAAAAGAATACCTACCGGAATCAATAAAAGGCTATCGATGCTGTCATCTAGCAAAGCTGAATTTGACCAAGCAACCCCCCCGTACCAAAAAGCCCTTGATGAAAGCGGATACAATTTCACCCTCACCTATGAACCCACGCCAGGAAACCAGCCAAAAAAGAACAGAAAACGGAACGACATCATCTGGTACAACCCCCCATACAGCAAAAACGTCTCAACGAACATTGGACACAAATTCCTCAATCTGATTGACAAACACTTCCCCAAAGACAACATCCTAAGAAAAGTATTCAACAAGAACAACATTAAATTGAGCTACAGCTGCATGAACAATATACGACAAATCATCTCAAACCACAACAAAACAATTGCAAATGAGCCGTCGGCCCTCAGACAGAGCGACTCCAAAACCAACAAAGGATGTAATTGTCAAAAGAAACCTGATTGCCCCCTCAACGGGGGGTGCTTACAAACATCAGTTTTCTACCAATCTAAGGTAATACGCAAGGACATTAACACATCCGACACATATGTAGGATTAACCGAGGGAGAATTCAAAACCAGATGGAACAATCACAAGGCTTCTTTCAGGAACAAAAACCTGCGAAATACCACAGAACTCAGCAAACACATTTGGGACCTCAAAGACAATAATGTTGAATATTCAATAACATGGCAAATTCTTGCATCCAGCACACCTTACAATAGTGGTAATAAAAGATGCAACCTATGCTTGAAAGAGAAACTGGTTATTATTTACCGTCCAGACCTGTCATCCCTCAACAAGCGCAGCGAAATTGTAACAACATGCCGCCATAGACGGAAACACCTCCTAGGTAACACATGAGCCAATCACCACGCCCCTAGGCCAGCCTGTACCCACCCACTCTGTGCCCTATATAAACCATGGTATGCGAATGCTCCCATTAAAATCTCCTGACGATTGAGGGTACCCCCCCTCATGAAACAGGCCTGTAGAGATGAAATAGTCTTGTGATTTTTTTCCCACACATACATATATTGCGCTCTACTACGGTATCGAGCACTATTTTTTGGATAACCTTATTAAGACATATATATATATATATATATATATATATATATATATATATATATAAATAAGAGAAATACTTGAATTTCAGTGTTCATTTATTTACACATATACACACACATAACACTCATCTACTCATTGTTGAGTTAAGGGTTGAATTGTCCACTCTATTCTCTGTCACTATTTTTCTAACCATGCTGAACACCCTCTCTGATGATGCATTCTGCTTCGTCTCCTTGTTGTGTGCGCAGTTGTGCACTGTTCTCTCTAAAAGCCCTAGATGTTATTGTCACATATGCATGTACAGTAGATGGCAGTATTGTCCTGTTTAAGAGTGCCACAACATTGCTGTTTACGGCAGACAAACTGCTTTACGGTAGACGAAAACGTGACTGCTGTTGTTGTGTGTTGTTGCCGCGCTGGGAGGACATTAATGAAACTGCCTAACAATAAACCCACAAAAGAAACCAAGAACTCGCCCTTAATCATTCTACAGTTATAATGTGATTGGGCAGGCACGCTGTTTATATTGTGGGAAAGCGGACGTGAAAACAGGCTGTCGACACGTCACTCAGGTCCGCATGGAGCTGGAGGGGGCGTGGCCTCCATCTTGGCCTGAATTTGGGGAGATTTTCGGGAGAAAATTTGTCCCGGGAGGTTTTCGGGAGAGGCGCTGAATTTCGGGAGTCTCCCGGAAAATCCGGGAGGGTTGGCAAGTATGATTGTGAACGATAGGCAAACTCCCCCCCCCCCCCCCCCAAAATAAGTGCAGTTCCTCTTTGAGCTGTAGAGGTGAGTGACAAGCTTGTTTGGATTAAGTCGAAGTGGAGATAGAAAACTCCAAAGCCTTTAACTTAATTCTATGTGCGGACAGAGGGCCCTCACATGGTGGAGGGGGAAAAAATGAGACATTTGTCCTGAGGACAGGCAGGGGGGATGATCAGCACATGATGCCGCCCCATTCGACAGGGTTAAGCTTTTCAACACAAACATGCTTGTACTGCAATACAATTTTGAAGCTATCCCCTGGAACCGGACTAAATCAAAGATTAACTCTGTTAAAAGACAGCAGCTCGGAAACACTAACTGGTAGCTTGGAGTCTAAAAATATAATCCAACAGTAGGGTTGTACGGTATATAGTACCGCGATACTAATGAATTACATTTGGTAATATACCGCCTCTGAATAGTATTGGTCCCGCACCCCCCTGCGCCTGCGCCGAAGTCACGTCGTGACATTGCTGGTTTACGAGCAGACGGGCATGTTCGGCAGCGCACAATCACAGAGTACTTGCAAGCAGACACATTGTGTAGACAGAAAAGGGAGAACGGACACTATTTGGTTTAAAAACTAACGATAAAGGTGAAGTTATAAATCTGAAACACCCTCAGGAAGCGTTGCTTTAAGACATGGCTAGCTAGCTAGCGGCTAACGTCCATCCGCCGTCTGCAGTGTTTTAGCTACTTCTAAATCACTAATCCTGGTCTCCATGGCGACACATAAAGTACGTTTCTTACAAGTATCATCCCTGCAGGACGAGGAATAGCTAAACATGCTTCACTACACACGCCGTCAAAATGTAAACAAACGCCATTGGTGGATCTACACCTAACATCCACTGTAATGATATCAAGTACAGGCACATATCTAGTCGATACTCCTATGATTACGTAAAAAATTTTTGGCATCATAACATCTTCTTTCGTTTTTTTAAATGTATATTATGTTAATAAACTCAGGAAATATGTCCCTGGACACATGAGGACTTTGCATATGACCAATGTATGATCCTGTAACTACTTGGTATTGGATTGATACCCAAATTTGTGGTATCATCCAAAACTAATGCAAAGTATCAAACAACAGAATAATACGTGATTATTACATTTTAACAGAAGTGTAGATAGAACATGTTAAAAGAGAAAGTAAGCAGATATTAACAGTAAATGAACAAGTAATTTTTCTTTTTTTTTTCATTTATTAATTTATTTCAGGCAATGACATAAAAAAGTACAAAGTTGACAACACATATGTCAGCAGTTAAATTAGGAGCCTTTGCTTGTTTACTTACTACTAAAAGACAAGTTGTCTAGTATGTTCACTATTTTATTTAAGGACTTAACTGCAATAAGAAACATATGTTAAATTTTTTGTTAAAATAAAGCCAATAATGCCATTTTTGTGTGGTCCCCTTTATTTAGAAAAGTACAGAAAAGTCATACTTGCCAACTTTGAGACCGCCGATTTCGGAAGGTTTGGGGGGGCGGGGGGCGTGGTTGGGGGCACGGCGTGGTTGGGGGCGTAGTTAAGAGGGGAGGAGTATATTTACAGCTAGAATTCACCAAGTCAAGTATTTCATATATATATATATATATATATATATATATATATATATATATATATATATATATATAAGAAATACTAAGTCAAGTATTTCATATATATATATATATGTACATACATATATATAAGAAATACTAAGTCAAGTATTTCATATATATATATATATATATATATATATATATATATATATATATATATACACAAGAAATACTTGACTTTCAGTGAAGTCTAGCTATAAATATATATTTATTTTATTATATATATATATATATATATATATATATATATATATATATAAAATAAATACTTGAATTTCAGTGTTCATTTATTTACACATATACACACACATAACACTCATCTACTCATTGTTGAGTTAAGGGTTGAATTGTCCATCCTTGAATTGTCCATCCTTGTTCTATTCTCTGTCACTATTTTTCGAACCATGCTGAACACCCTCTCTGATGATGCATTGCTGTGTGGCACGCACAAAAGTGCTTTCATTAAATGCACTAGATGGCAATATTGTCCTGTTTAAGAGTGTCACAACATTGCTGTTTACGGCAGACGAACTGCTTTACGGTAGACGAAAATGTGATTGCTGTTGTTGTGTGTTGGTGCCGCGCTGGGAGGACGTTAATGAAACTGCCTAACAATAAACCCACATAAGAAACCAAGCCCTCCATCATTCTACAGTTATAACGTGATTGGGCAGGTATGCTGTTTATATTGTGGGAAAGCATGAGTCCGCCTGAATTTCGGGAGATTTTTGAGAGAAAATTTGTCCCGGGAGGTTTTCGGGAGAGGCGCTGAATTTCGGGAGTCTCCCGGAAAATCCGGGAGGGTTGGCAAGTATGCGAAAAGTATCTAAATAATTGTAGTACCGGTACCGGTACCAAAATATTGATATCGTTACAACACTATCCAACAGTTAGTCATGCTTTGCAGGTACCTCCTCATCACTTACACACATATACCCAGAGCGGAAGATCCAGCCATAAGCCGGGTATCATTTTCAAGTCAGTGTGGAGGTGTAATTCATACATCACTTCCAAAACATCCCATGACAGCTCCCCGCAAGAACCACAAACACCGAAGATAACACTCGCTAAGTACGGCGCCATTAGAGTGCTGCCGAGAGACAAGTCCTTAGACATTTCAAGCATACACGCTGAAGTGATGGCTACATAGCATCCACGCAATTATACACGCACCGGAGCAGGTGTTCCTTTCCTCATCAATTGACTAAACGGCAGAAAAGCTGGCAGTTATTTTCTATTTACTTGAACGTGAACAATTACGTGCACAGTTGTGGCTGAAAAAAAATTAAATGGCCCACATCGTGCCCATTCATTGTAACAGCTGGAACATGGCTTAAAGGCCTACTGAAACCCATTACTACCGACCACGCAGTCTGATAGTTTATATATCAATGATGAAATCTTAACATTGCAACACATGCCAATACGACTGGGTTAGCTTACTAAAGTGCAATTTTAAATTTCGCGCAAAATATCCTGCTGAAAACGTCTCGGTATGATGACGTCAGCGAGTGACGTCACAGATTGTAGAGGACATTTTGGGACAGCGTGGTGGCCAGCTATTAAGTCGTCTTTTTTCATCGCAAAATTCCACAGTATTCTGGACATCTGTGTTGGTGATTCTTTTGCAGTTTGTTCAATGAACAATGGAGACAGCAAAGAAGAAAGCTGTAGGTGGGAAGCGGTGTATTGCGGCAGGTGTTGTGCCGGATAACGCACCCCCGCCGTAGAATGCACCCCCTGACTGTTGTGCCGGATAACACAGCCGGTGTTTCATTGTTTACATTCCCGGAAGATGACAGTCAAGCTTTACCATTGGCCTGTGGAGAACTGGGACAACAGAGACTCTTACCAGGAGGACTTTGAGTTGGATGCGCAGACGCGGTACCGTGAGTACGCATGCAGCTGCGGCTTCCAAACATTTGATCGCTTGCCCGTACGTGCGTGCCGCTATGTGCATGTCACGTACGTAACTTTGGGGAAATATATGTGCTGTATGAACTTTGGGGAGGTGAACGGTACTTTGAGTGTGTTGTGCAGGTGTTTGAGTTGTATTGGCGGGTTATATGGACGGGAGGGGGGAGGTGTTTGTTATGCGGGATTAATTTGTGGTATATCAAATATAAGCCTGGTTGTGTTGTGGCTAATAGAGTATATATATGTCTTGTGTTTATTTACTGTTTTAGTCATTCCCAGCTGAATATCAGGTCCCACCCGCCTCTCACAGCATCTTCCCTATCTGAATCGCTCCCACTGCCCTCTAGTCCTTCACTCTCACTTTCCTCATCCACAAATCTTTCATCCTCGCTCAAATTAATGGGGAAATCGTCGCTTTTTCGGTCCGAATCGTTCTCGCTGCTGGTGGCCATGATTGTAAACAATGTGCAGATGTGAAGAGCTCCACAACCTGTGACGTCACGCTACTCGTCTGCTACTTCCGGTACAGGCAAGGCTTTTTAATCAGCGACCAAAAGTTGCGAACTTTATCGTCGATGTTCTCTACTAAATCCTTTCAGCAGAAATATGGCAATATCGCGAAATGATCAAGTATGACACATAGAATGGACCTGCTATCCCCGTTTGAATAAGAAAATCGCATTTCAGTAAGCCTTTAAAGGAGAAAAGTTATTAAACTCGGTTCAAGCATTCTTTGAATTTAGAACGGGTGTAATTTCCATCCAATCCTGGAGGTTTCACACAAAGGGCCTGTGAAAAATCACACTCAAAGGCAAACACACACACATATATATATATAAATATATATAAGCCCCCTGCTGTGTCGTGACGTGACGTGCATATCGCCTCGTACCTCACTGGGTTAAAAAGCCGCATGCAAAATGCACAGAAAAAGAGGTCGAAACCACACTTAGGATGTCCCTATTTAATATATGCATGTATATGTAGCACGGGCACCATTAGGAGTCCATCAGAAAATAACTGAAATAAGTTCACTGAATATATGGGACAGGCAGACATATAGCAATAAATGAACATGTATGTATTGGCACCCTAAATTGGGGCCCTAAGCATAATTCTATTCGGAGCTCCTCATTATGAAAAAAAAAGTTACACTTTTTGTCAAGACTTGGACAATGGAGTTTTTGTTTTCCCAAGATGCAAGTGAATTTGGATCGGACATGGCTTGAAGGTGGGTACATGATTTATTTATTACTATCAAAAAGGAACAAACGAAAAGCGCGCACAATGGCGGAGGTAAAAAAACTTGGCGAATGAAAACAAAACTTGCACAAAGGCAGAAACTGAACACGAAATAAAAAAACACTTACTGTGGCATGGGACCGTGAACAGGGCTTGAAACGAGAGGATAGCAGGGTTAGAAAAGATATGACACCAGGACGAACAACAGAAAATGAAAAGCTTGAATAACACAGACATGATTAACAACAGGTGCGTGACTCAAAACAGGTGCGTGACATGACAGGTGAAAACTAATGGGTTGCTATGGTGACAAACAAGAGTGCATAATAAGTCCAAACGTGGAACAGGTGAAACTAATGGGTAACCATGGAGACAAGACAAGGGAGTGAAAAGCCAGAAACTAAAAAGTCCAATAACTAAACAAAACAAAACATGACTAAAACAAAACATGATTACACAGACATGACACTTTTTTCTTTGTTTAGATTTTGATACTTTTTTAATCAAACTTGAATTGAATTTGCTGCATGTTTTGTAGTAAAACTAATTAATGGGAAACATTTATTATATATATATATATACAGGTAAAAGCCAGTAAATTAGAATATTTTGAAAAACTTGATTTATTTCAGTAATTGCATTCAAAAGGTGTAACTTGTACATTATATTTATTCATTGCACACAGACTGATGCATTCAAATGTTTATTTCATTTAATTTTGATGATTTGAAGTGGCAACAAATGAAAATCCAAAATTCCGTGTGTCACAAAATTAGAATATTACTTGAGGCTAATACAAAAAAGGGATTTTTAGAAATGTTGGCCAACTGAAAAGTATGAAAATGAAAAATATGAGCATGTACAATACTCACTACTTGGTTGGAGCTCCTTTTGCCTCAATTACTGCGTTAATGCGGCGTGGCATGGAGTCGATGAGTTTCTGGCACTGCTCAGGTGTTATGAGAGCCCAGGTTGCTCTGATAGTGGCCTTCAACTCTTCTGCGTTTTTGGGTCTGGCATTCTGCATCTTCCTTTTCACAATACCCCACAGATTTTCTATGGGGCTAAGGTCAGGGGAGTTGGCGGGCCAATTTAGAACAGAAATACCATGGTCCGTAAACCAGGCACGGGTAGATTTTGCGCTGTGTGCAGGCGCCAAGTCCTGTTGGAACTTGAAATCTCCATCTCCATAGAGCAGGTCAGCAGCAGGAAGCATGAAGTGCTCTAAAACTTGCTGGTAGACGGCTGCGTTGACCCTGGATCTCAGGAAACAGAGTGGACCGACACCAGCTGGACTGCTGCTGAGTGGTCCAAAGTCATGTTTTCTGACGAAAGCAAATTTTGCATTTCCTTTGGAAATCGAGGTCCCAGAGTCTGGAGGAAGACAGGAGAGGCACAGGATCCACGTTGCCTGAAGTCTAGTGTAAGGTTTCCACCATCAGTGATGGTTTGGGGTGCCATGTCATCTGCTGGTGTCGGTCCACTCTGTTTCCTGAGATCCAGGGTCAACGCAGCCGTCTACCAGCAAGTTTTAGAGCACTTCATGCTTCCTGCTGCTGACCTGCTCTATGGAGATGGAGATTTCAAGTTCCAACAGGACTTGGCGCCTGCACACAGCGCAAAATCTACCCGTGCCTGGTTTACGGACCATGGTATTTCTGTTCTAAATTGGCCCGCCAACTCCCCTGACCTTAGCCCCATAGAAAATCTGTGGGGTATTGTGAAAAGGAAGATGCAGAATGCCAGACCCAAAAACGCAGAAGAGTTGAAGGCCACTATCAGAGCAACCTGGGCTCTCATAACACCTGAGCAGTGCCAGAAACTCATCGACTCCATGCCACGCCGCATTAACGCAGTAATTGAGGCAAAAGGAGCTCCAACCAAGTATTGAGTATTGTACATGCTCATATTTTTCATTTTCATACTTTTCAGTTGGCCAACATTTCTAAAAATCCCTTTTTTGTATTAGCCTCAAGTAATATTCTAATTTTGTGACACACGGAATTTTGGATTTTCATTTGTTGCCACTTCAAATCATCAAAATTAAATGAAATAAACATTTGAAGGCATCAGTCTGTGTGCAATGAATAAATATAATGTACAAGTTACACCTTTTGAATGCAATTACTGAAATAAATCAAGTTTTTCAAAATATTCTAATTTACTGGCTTTTACCTGTATATATAAATATATATACATTTACAAAGTATTTGGCCCCCCATCCAAATGATCAGAATCAGGTGTCCTAATCACTTGGCCCGGCCACAGGTGTATAAAATCAAGCACTTAGGCATGGAGCTTGTTTCTACAATCGGGAGCTCAGTGATTTCCAGCGTGGAACTGTCATAGGATGCCACCTGTGCAATAAATCCAGTCGTGAAATGTCCTCACTCCTAAACGTAGCTGAGATAGGCTCCAGAGCCCCCCGCGACCCCAAAGGGAATAAGCGGTAGAAAATGGATGGATGGGTTATCTTAGTGTAGACATAGCCTCAGTGTAGAAGCAGCCCGAACCATTCGTACTATGTGCTCTGACCCGTGCTCAAGTTACACTGCAAAAAGTCAGTGTTCAAAAACAAGAATAAAAATACAAAAATTAGGGGTATTTTATTTGAACTAAGCAAAATTATCTGCCAATAGAACAAGAAAATTTGGCTTGTCAAGAATTTCCAAAATAAGTAAAATTAGCTAACCTCAATGAACCCAAAAATACCTTAAAATAAGTATATTCTCACTAATAACAACTGTACTACTATATGAGTACGTATGTTCTATTGTTTCATTGAAAATAAAACAGCAAAGTCCATTTGGCTGTCATCTGTTTTACAAACCCCGTTTCCATGAGTTGGGAAATTGTGTTAGATGTAAATATAAACGGAATACAATGATTTGCAAATCATTTTCAACCCATGTTCAGTTGAATATGCTACAAAGACAACATATTTGATGTTCAAACTGATAAACATTTTTTTTTTTTGCAAATAATCATTAACTTTAGAATTTGATGCCAGCAACACGTGACAAAGAAGTGGGGAAAGGTGGCGATAAATACTGATAAAGTTGAGGAATGCTCATCAAACACTTATCTGGAACATCCCACAGGTGAACAGGCAAATTGGGAACAGGTGGGTGCGATGAGTGGGTATAAAAGTAGATTCCATGAAATGCTCAGTCATTAAACAAGGATGGGGCGAGGGTCACCACTTTGTCAACAAATGCGTGAGCAAATTGTTGAACAGTTTAAAAAAAACCTTTCTCAACCAGCTATTGCAAGGAATTTAGGGATTTCACCATCTACGGTCCGTAAAATCATCAAAGGGTTCAGAGAATCTGGAGAAATCACTGCACGAAAGCAGCTAAGCCCGTGACATTCGATCCCTCAGGCTGTACTGCATCAACAAGCGACATCAGTGTGTAAAGGATATCACCACATGGGCTCAGGAACACTTCAGAAACCCACTGTCAGTAACTACAGTTGGTCGCTACATCTGTAAGTGCAAGTTAAAACTCTCCTATGCAAGGCGAAAACCGTTTATCAACAACACCTGGGCCTGAGCTCATCTAAGATGGACTGATACAATTTGGAACATCCCACAGGTGAACGGGGTTTGTAATATGAGACACAATTGTGTCAAAGTCATGATTTTTTTTTCATGCTTGAAATAAGAAATTATTACATTTTAAAAAGGTAGTTTTATACTTGTGCGTGTTGATGACACAGCTTTGCAACAGTTGATATTCTAGTTTCAAGCATGTTTTACTCATTTTAGGTCATAAAAACTCAGCAGCAAGCTGTAATATCTTACTGAGATCATTTAGGACCAAAACAATCTAACATAAAATCTGCTTAGTGAGAAGAATTATCTTATCAGACAGAAAATAAGAAAATATCACCCTTATTTGAGATATTTAAAGGGGAACATTATCACCAGACCTATATAAGCGTCAATATATACCTTGATGTTGCAGAAAAAAGACCATATATTTTTTTAACCGATTTCCAAACTCTAAATGGGTGAATTTTGGCAAATTAAACGCCTTTCTATTATTCGCTCTCGGAGCGATGACGTCACAACGTGACGTCACATCGGGAAGCAATCCGCCATTTTCTCAAACACATTACAAACACAGAATCAAATCAGTTCTGTTATTTTCCGTTTTTTCGACTGTTTTCCGTACCTTGGAGACATCATGCCTCGTCGGTGTGTTGTCGGAGGGTGTAACAACACCAACAGGGACGGATTCAAGTTGCACCAGTGGCCCAAAGATGCGAAAGTGGCAAGAAATTGGACGAAATTTGTTCAAAATACGAGGCTGTGGGGAAAGCCGACGAAATGGTCAGTCGTTTGTTCCGCACACTTTACGGACGAAAGCTATGCTACGACAGAGATGGCAAAAATGTGTGGATATCCTGAGACACTCAAAGCAGATGCATTTCCAACGATAAAGTCAAAGAAATCTGCCGCCAGACCCCCATTGAATCTGCCGGAGTGTGTGAGCAATTCAGGGACAAAGGACCTCGGTAGCACGGCAAGCAATGGTGGCAGTTTGTTCCCGCAGACGAGCGAGCTAAACCCCCTGGATGTCTTGGCTCACACTGCTTCTACCGTCCCTTATGCCACCGAAGCTGATCAAGAGAAGAATATCGACCCTAGCTTCCCTGGCCTGCTGACATCAACTCCAAAACTGGACAGATCAGCTTTCAGGAAAAGAAAGCGGATGAGGGTATGTCTACAGAATATATTAATTGATGAAAACTTTATTCATTACTCGCGGTTTTACGTAAATTATTATACATAAACTGTGTTTACCAATAATTTAGCTTAAAAACATTACAACACTTAAAAAAAAAACACATACCAATCGTTGGTTAGAAGGCGATCACCGAATTCGTCCTCACTTTCTCCCGTGTCGCTGGCTGTCGTGTCTATTTTGTCGGTTTCGCTTGCATACGGTTCAAACTGATATGGCTCAATAGCTTTAGTTTTTTCTTCAATTTCGCTTAAGCCGCTGAAATCCGAGTCTGAATCCGAGCTAATGTCACTACCTTGCTGTTCTATCCGCCGTGTTTGTTTGTGTTGGCATCACTATGTGACGTCACAGGAAAATGGACGGGTGTATATAACGATGGTTAAAATCAAGCACTTTGAAGCTTTTTTTAGGGATATTGCGTGATGGGTAAAATTTTGAAAAAAACTTTGAAAAATAAAATAAGCCACTGGGAACTGTTTTTTAATGGTTTTAACCCTTCTGAAATTGTGATAATGTTCCCCTTTAATCTTACTTAGATTTCAGTTTTTGCAGTGTACCACACTTCTTCTCCTTCGGTACGATCGGAAGAGGTGGGTTAGCGCACGGCATGATCCCATGCACATGCAGACACGCAACCTACTCAAGTCAGAGAATACCTGCCATGCAATCACTCCTCGCAAGTGATTTAATAATTGAAATAAAACACAAAGACTCAAAATAATCAGAAAATCCAAACCCACAGCACGCTCACTCAACAGGTACTACTTATGTGTGCGTAATAAATACGTGTCATTTAATTCATGCGATCGCTCCCCTCGCAGTGGTTAATGACAGCCGCTGAAAAGCGGCCGTGTAGAAGTGATTGGATAAGCAAACAGAGGGTCAGAAGCGTGAGCGTGAATCGAGTCCAGCACAGCACGAATTGGCTATCAATTGATTGAACTGTTTCTTCCAAAACATGTAGACATAATGAGTCAGATTAAAACCCGTTTTAAGGGCTATTTTGATTATTAAATGAAACTTACACCTCTGACACACAGTAAGTACCACGAAGCACATATTCATCAAATAGGGTTGTTGACTGCTTGTTAGCCTGCCAGATGCTTGATTATATGTTGCTGTTGTTCTCTTTGCCTTTGACACAAGTTTCAAATCACATGAGAGGAAAGCGTTATTGAAAAAGTAGCCCGTATGGATATAGCTACAGACATATATTATTCTTAATCCAGCTGGTAATTACACACGTTGTGTGTCTGCTGGACTGGTAAGGAAGCTGTTTATGTATTCACAGTTCACTCTAAGCTGATTAACGAGCATGGTGATCACTGGAGAAGACTAATTATATTGGCTCGTTACTTCCCTCAGCATACTCCTGAGGAACATGTCCTTTGGTGCGGGGGTTTTTGCATATCGAGGTTCTTAATAAAAACGTATTAGAGAAAACGTGAAATTGTACAAACCCCGTTTCCATATGACAGGTAAATGGACTTTGCTGTTTTATTTTCAATGAAACAATAGAAAATATGTACTCATATAGTAGTACAGTTGTTATTAGTGAGAATATACTTATTTTAAGGTATTTTTGGGTTCATTGAGGTTAGCTAATTTTACTTGTTTTGGAAAGTCTTGACAAGCCAAATGTTCTTGTTCTATTGGCAGATCATTTTGCTTAGTTCAAATAAAATACCCCTAATTCTTTTTTTTTTTTAATTTCTTGTTTTTGAACACTGACTTTTTGCAGTGTGGGTGCCACTTTAATTCTTTTTTTCACCTTTTTATTCATGAATATGCTAAAAAACAGTATAATGTACATCAAGATGTCGCGCAGGCCAATAAAATACAAGCTGCGGGCCACAAAATGGCCTGCGGGATACACTTTGGTCTACTTTTTGTTCAGTGTACTGTGAAATGAAGACATATTATTATTAAAAAATAATGGTGCAGTCAGCATTGGGGATGGCCCCTCACATACCAATTAATGCATGTGTACAGTTGTTGGCTACAGTGCGGCGCTTCTTCAAACACACCACGTTCATGGCCACCGCATCCTTCTTAAGACGGAACAAAAAATGAGACGGAACGTTCGGGACACATTAATCCAGAGGCATGTGGAGGCGTCTGGAAGGAGGTTCCGATTTAGAACAGAGGCCTTGAAAGACACACAGAGCAGGCCTGAGCTTGACATTTGAACATTACAAAGATGAAACTGTACCCTGTTTCTCGGAATAGCCCCCTCACTTAGCGGCACCGGCAACTCGATCCAAACCCCCCCCCCCCCCCCCTCACTTTCACCGGGGTCAAAAGAAGCCTCTCGGACCTTCTCCTCTTCTTTCTCCCAAACCTCCCTCCCGTGTACTCTAAATTGGTATGCATCACCCGTCCCGGTGCGTACAACTCTCAAAATAACCAATCAGATGCCGTGGCTGCTTGTGTGGAAATAGCAATGACGTCTTTGGGTGTCTTGCAAGAAATTATGCAGTCGGATGCGAAGTGCTAATAGGTGAGAAGATTGAGTGCGAGGAGGATGAGTGGCAAAGACAAGTGAGAACCGGAGGCAACTTAAAACCTGAAAAGCCAAGGCGAGGTTATTTATGACCAGTGAGCCATTCATCCATCAGATGTATAAGTATGGATGGTTTTCATACAGAAACTCCCCTTTTTTATGTCATATTTCTGTGTCACAAGCCTTCCTGGACAAGAGAATGTACAAACCCGTTTCCATATGAGTTGGGAAATTGTGTTAGATGTAAATATAAACGGAATAAAATGATTTGCAAATCAATTTCAACCCATATTCAGTTGAATATGCTACAAAGACAACATATTTGATGTTCAAACTGATAAACATTTTTTTTTGTGTAAATAATCATTAACTTTAGAATTTGATGCCAGCAACACGTGACAAAGAAGTTGGGAAAGGTGGCAATAAATACTGATAAAGTTGAGGAATGCTCATCAAACACTTATTTGGAACATCCCACAGGTGAACAGGCAAATTGGGAACAGGTGGGTGCCATGATTGGGTATAAAAGTAGATTCCATGTAATGCTCAGTCATTCACAAAAAAGGATGGGGCGAGGGTCACCACTTTGTCAACAAATGCGTGAGCAAATTGTTGAACAGTTTAAGAAAAACCTTTCTCAACCAGCTAATGCAAGGAATTGAGGGATTTCACCATCTACGGTCCGTAATATCATCAAAGGGTTCAGAGAATCTGGAGAAATTACTGCACGTAAGCAGCTAAGCCCGAGACCTTCGATCCCTCAGGCTGTACTGCATCAACAAGCGACATCAGTGTGTAAAGGATATCACCACATGGGCTCAGGAACACTTCAGAAACCCACTGTTAGTAACTACAGTTGGTCGCTACATCTGTAAGTGCAAGTTAAAACTGTCCTATGCAAGGCGAAAACCGTTTATCAACAACACCCAGAAACGCTGTCGGCTTCGCTGGGCCTGAGCTCATCTAAGATGTACTGATACAAAGTGGAAAAGTGTTCTGTGGTCTGACGAGTCCACATTTCAAATTGTTTTTGGAAACTGTGGACGTCGTGTCATCCGGACCAAAGAGGAAAAGAACCATCCGGATTGTTATAGGCGCAAAGTTGAAAAGCCAGCATATGTGATGGTATGGGGGTGTATTAGTACCCCACACATCTGTGAAGGCGCCATTAATGCTGAAAGGTACATACAGGTTTTGGAGCAACATATGTTGCCATCCAAGCAACGTTACCATGGACGCCCCTGCTTATTTCAGCAAGACAATGCCAAGCCACGTGTTACATCAACGTGGCTTCATAGTAAAAGAGTGCGGGTACTAGACTGGCCTGCCTGTAGTCCAGACCTGTCTCCCATTGAAAATGTGTGGCGCATTATGAAGCCTAAAATAGCACAACGGAGACCCCCGGACTGTTGAACAACTTAAGCTGTACATCAAGCAAGAATGGGAAAGAATTCCACCTGAGAAGCTTAAAAAATGTGTCTCCTCAGTTCCCAAAAGTTTACTGAGTGTTGTTAAAAGGAAAGGCCATGTAACACAGTGGTGAACATGCCCTTTCCCAACTACTTTGGCACGTGTTGCAGCCATGAAATTCTAAGTTAATTATTATTTGCAAAAAAAAAATTAAGTTTATGAGTTTGAACATCAAATATCTTGTCTTTGTAGTGCATTCAATTGAATATGGGTTGAAAAGAATTTGCAAATCATTGTATTCCGTTTATATTTACATCTAACACAATTTCCCAACTCATATGGAAACGGGGTTTGTACATGACGCCAGCATACTGCTGCTATGAAGAAGTCCATACAGGTGTAAACAATCTCCTCAGTGTGTACATGTGACTGTGGATTAGCACTCATAGTAGTACAGGTGGGGGGAAATAATCGCAATTCGGACATGGCAAATATAAAATCGATTAGTATATGTCGATAATTGATTTATTTAGTGGAAATAAAGTAAATTAGACAGGTCTAAAATTTGACTGACTTTTCCGTATTTTAAGGCCCTTCCAGTTTTGATCTCATTTCCATTACCGTATTTTCCGGACCATAGGGCGCACCGGATTAAAAGGTGCAGTGGCGATGAGCGGGTCTATTCAGGTAATTTTTCATACAAAAGGCGCTCCGGATTATAAGGCGCTTTAAAGGGGTCATAATATAGTTTTTTTCCTAAATTTAAAACACTATCTTGTGGTCTACATCAGTGTTTTTCAACCACTAGTGTGCCGTGAGATACAGTCTGGTGTGCCGTGGGAGATTATGTAATTTTACCTATTTGGGTTAAAAATATTTTTTGCATACCCGTAGTTATAGTCTGCAAATGATGTGTTGTTGTTGTTGAGTGTCGCTGCTGTCTAGAGCTCGGCAGAGTAACCGTGTAATACTCTTCCATATCAGTAGGTGGCAGCAGGTAGCCAATTGCTTTGTAGATGTCGGAAACAGCGGGAGGCAGTGTGCAGGTAAAAAGGTGTCTAATGCTTAAACCAAAAATAAAGAAAAAGGTGAGTGCCCCTAAGAAAAGGCATTGAAGCTTAGGGAATGCTATACAAAACTAAACTAAAACTGAACTGGCTACAAAGTAAACAAAAACAGAATGCTGGACGACAGCAAAGACTTACAGTGGAGCAAAGACGGCGTCCACAATGTACATCAGAACATGACATGACAATCAACAATGTCCCCACAAAGAAGGATAAAAACAACTGAAATATTATTGATTGCTAAAACAAAGTACATGTGGGAAATATCGCTCAAAAGAAGACATGAAACTGCTACAGGAAAATACCAAAAAAAGAGAAAAAGACACCAAAATAAAGAACTAAAACACTACACACAGGAAAACAGAAAAAAAGCTCAAAATAAGTCACGGCTTGATGTGACAGGTCGTGACGGTACACCTACTTTGAGACAAGAGCTATAGTGATGCATGGTTGGTTATGGTCTAAAGTCATATCCAACAATTGTGACAACGATTTTTTACTATCAACTGAGTTTCGTTTTTTAATGATTTCTGCTGGTTGCAGAAAATGTGCCTTGGCTCAAAAAAGGTTGAAAAACACTGCTCTACATAACATGTGATGGCGTTTTTTTGGTGAAAGTGTTGCATAAATTATGTATTACAGATGATCTTCAAGCCGCTTTCTGAGCATCTCTTCAGGATGCGCCGTTTTGTGGGCGGTCTTATTTACGTGGCTCACCTTCGACAGCGTCTTCTTCCCGTCATCTCTGTTGTAGCGTGCAAGGACGGGGGTGGAAGAAGTGTCAAAAGACGGAGCTAACTGTTTTAATAACATTCAGACTTTACTTAAATCAATAACGGAGCAGCATCTCCTCATCCGTGGCTCAATAGTGCAAAATCAACGCCAGAAATGTGTCCCGTGAAAAAACATCCGACCGGAACCTTCTAATAACTAAAGTTCCGTGGGTGTATTATGTAAACCCACTACAGTTTTTAGCACTTTGATAGCTAGTCTACTGACAGATATAAATAAGAACTTTACGCTACTTTATATTAGAAATGGGAACAGTGGAAGAAGAATGCCCCATAACAAGAAGGTAGAGAAGAAGAAGAAGAAGAAGAAGAAGAAGCTTATGACTACGGCATCGGCACGGACTACAATTGCGGATATATATATATATATATATATATATATATATATATATATATATATATATATATATATATATATATATATATATATATGTATACTGTATATGTTTAGAGCGATGCACAGAGTGAGACATCTTTCTCCTTGTTTGAGATACGAACAAACAAGAGGCTCGACAATTCAGATTCACTCAAATGGCGGTGACGGCGAAGATAAAAATAAACATCAGTCTCTTGCGGTTACGCCATCGCACTGATTAAAACCTTAATGTCGATTTTATGTTGATTAACCCCGGTGTTAATTTTGTAGACTAAAAATTAGAGATGTCCGATAATGCTTTAAAATGTAATATCGGAAATTATCGGTATCGGTTTCAAAATGTAAAATGTAGGACTTTTTAAAACGCCGCTGTACAGAGTGGTACACGGACGTAGGGAGAAGTACAGAGCGCCAATAAACCTTAAAGGCACTGCCTTTGCGTGCCCGCCCAATCACATAATGTCTACGGCAAACACAAGTGAATGCCATACATACTTGGTTAACAGCCATACAGGTCACACTGAGGGTGGCCGTATAAACAACTTTATCACTGTTACAAATATGCGCCACACTGTGAACCCACACCAAACAAGAATGACAAACACATTTCGGGAAAACATCCGCACCGTAACACAACATAAACACAACAGAACAAATACCCAGAACCCCTTGCAGCACTAACTCTTCCGGGAAGCTACAATTTACAACCCCCGCTACCCCCCCCCCCCTCCCCCCAACTCAACCCCGCCCACCTCAACCTTCTCATGTCCCAAATTCAAAGCTGCTGTTTTGAAGCATGTTAAAAAAAATAATGCACTTTGTGACTTCAATAATAAATATGGCAGTGCCATGTTGGCATTTTTTTCCCATAACTTGAGTTGATTTATTTTGGAAAACCTTGTTACATTGTTTAATGCATCCAGCGGGGCATCACAACAAAATTAGGCATAATAATGTGTTAATTCCACAACTGTATATATCGGTATCGGTTGATATCCGTATGGGTAATTAAGAGTTGGACAATATCGGATATCGGCAAAAAAGCCATTATCGGACATCTCTAATCGTACTGTTACATCCCTATCAAATGTAGAGAGTTGATCAGGTGTGATGTGAGCTGATCCATGTGTTGGATGACCCACCACGGCCTCGATATCACATTGAGCGTTTTACAAGGCACAACAGCCAGGTCACAAACAAAAACACATATTGTGTGTGTGCGCCAGTGTGTGTGTGTGTGTGTGTGTGTGTGTGTGTGTGTGTGTGTGTGTGTGTGTGTGTGTGTGTGTGTGTGCAACATTCCACAGCCAGGGAACAGCTGGGTTAGGTCACAACCTGTAAGCACTGCCAGCAGCCTTTTATCCAAGCCGGCAGGATAAAAAGCGGAGCAGAGCAACATGGTCACACATGCAAACAGAACCTGACTGCGACAAGGACCGCGACTCCATGAGGTACCGCCCTGAATTCAAAATGACAGGAAAGCTCTTTGTGTGTTTGTATTTGATCACAAACAGGAAGTACGCAATGTTGCTTAACAAGTAAATATCTGATAACAGTACTTAGACTTTGTCCACAGTGTTCTGAAAATGACATTTATCCACATTAAAATTGCAGTTGTCGACACGCCCAATTAACCAATTACTCAAAACAAGCAGCCGAGACTTATCTCTGCTGATGCCATGACATGAAATAACTAGCAGGCATGCGACCATTCTCCTGACTCCAAAAGAAAATAACAATATTTTGTAAAACTTCACAGTCTTATTCTACAGCTCAACAGTGTATCAACTTATGATTTCTACGAGTGTCAAACTCATTTTAGCTAAGGGCCCGCGTGGAGGTTAATCTATTCCCACGCGGGCCAGGCTGATAAAATCATGGCATTAAAAATAAAGACAACTTCACAATTTTTTTCTTTGCCTTACTTTAGCCAAAAATAAAACAAGCACATTCTGAAAAATGATAGTAATCCTCTTGGCAAAACTCTTCCAGTTAGTTGAAAATTCTGAGGGAAAAATTGGTGCCGATTCAAAAACACCACGCAATGAACTTAGACTTTCCATCCATCCATCCATCCATCTTCTTCCGCTTATCCGAGGTCGGGTCGCGGGGGCAGCAGCCTAAGCAGGGAAGCCCAGACTTCCCGCTCCCCAGCCACTTCGTCCAGCTCTTCCCGGGGGATCCCGAGGCGTTCCCAGACCAGCCGGGAGACATAGTCTTCCCAACGTGTCCTGGGTCTTCCCCGTGGCCTCCTACCGGTCGGACGTGCCCTAAACACCTCCCGAGGAAGGCGATCGGGTGGCATCCTGACCAGATGCCCGAACCACCTCATCTGGCTCCTCTCGATGTGGAGGAGCAGCGGCTTTACTTTGAGCTCCCCCCGGATGACAGAGCTTCTCACCCTATCTCTAAGGGAGAGCCCTGCCACCCGGCGGAGGAAACTCATTTCGGCCCCTTGTACCCGTGATCTTGTCCTTTCGGTCATAACCCAAAGCTCATGACCATAGGTGAGGATGGGAACGTAGATCGACCGGTAAATTGAGAGCTTTGCCTTCCGGCTCAGCTCCTTCTTCACCACAACGGATCGATACAGCGTCCGCATTACTGAAGATGCCGCACCGATCCGCCTGTCGATCTCACGATCCACTCTTCCCTCTCTCGTGAACAAGACTCCGAGGTACTTGAACTCCTCCACTTGGGGCAGGGTCTCCTCCCCAACCCGAAGATGGCATTCCACCCTTTTCCGGGCGAGAACCATGGACTCGGACTTGGAGGTGCTGATTCTCATCCCAGTCGCTTCACACACTTAGACTTTGTTTTGGTGTATTTACAAAGTCATTCAACTTTAAGCACTTCCTGTTGGCAGTTCATTAAAGAAGTGTTTGGAAAAACCGCCGCATTGGTGACATCCGCAACTGCCACAACTCATTCATTTACCATCATTCAAACATTACAATTATAATATAATCAAAACAATTGTCAAAATGAGAAGTAATATAGACATTTATCAGAGCTGTTTATCGATTTTAGGGAGGAATGTAGTTAATCACATAACTGGCATTTAATGTTATTAAAAAAAAGTATTGATTTTGAATCAAGTATCGATTTTGAATCAAATATTTACCCCCAAGAATCGAATCAAATTCATTCGTGTGGTGCGGAAAAATTCACAGCCCTATATACTAAGATTTTTTTCTACATTTAAAACACTTTCTTGTGGTCTACATAACATGAATTGATGGTTCTTTGGTCAACATTTTGCATAGATTATGTAATGTCTGTGTGATCATGTTTTGTTTCATTCATGTTCGGTTTTGTTTTTGGACTTTTTGTTTTGTTTTGTCACCATAGCAACCCATTAGTCTTCACCTGTCACGTCACGCACCTGTTTCACGTTTTGAGTCACGCACCTGTTTTCGTTAATCATGTCTGTAGTATTTAAGTTAATTGTTTTCAGTTTGTCTTTCTGGCGAAATCCCGTATTCATACCCCTGTCACACTCTGTCTACCTCTGCACACTTCATGCCATGTCCAAGTAAGTTTTTTTCTATTAATGCCACAGTAAGTGTTTTTGTTTAATTGTTCACAGTTTTTTGCCCCCGTGCAAGTCTTTTTGTTTCGTAAGTCAAGTTTGTACATCCGCCTTGAGCGCGCTTTTTGTTCCTTTGAGTGTTATAAATAAATATAAATAAATATGTATTTACCTTCACGCCATGACCAGTCCAGCTTTACTTGCATCTCGGGAAAACAAACACACTATAGTCCACGTCGTGACAGATTAAGTTTTATGGAAAATCTTCAAGTCGCTTTTAGACCATCTTTTCAGGATGCACCGTTTTGTGGGTGGTCTTATTTCCTCCACATCCACTGCGTATTTTCCACACCATCTTTGTTGTACTTATAGTGCTTCCATAGCAAGTCCACTGACTGATTACTATCTGACAGAGGTGGGTAGAGTAGCCAGAAATTGTACTCAAGTAAGAGTACTGTTACTTTAGAGATTTATTACTCAAGTAAAAGTAAGGAGTAGTCACCCAAATATTTACTTGAGTAAAAGTAAAAAGTATGTTGTGAAAAAACTACTCAAGTACTGAGTAACTGATGAGTAACATACACACACATATCATATATATATATATATCCATCCTTCCATCCATCCATTTTCTACCGCTTATTCCCCTTGGGGGTCGCGGGGGGCGCTGGAGCCTATCTCAGCTACAATCGGGCGGAAGGCGGGGTACACCCTGGACAAGTCGCCACCTCATCGCAGGGCCAACACAGATAGACAGACAACATTCACACTCACATCCACACAATAGGGCCAATTTAGTGTTGCCAATCAACTTATCCCCATGGCATGTCTTTGGAAGTGGGAGGAAGCCGGAGTACCCGGAGGGAACCCACGCAGTCACGGGGAGAACATGCAAACTCCACACAGAAAGATCCCGAGCCCGGGATTGAACCCATGACTACTCAGGACCTTCGTATTGTGAGGCAGATGCACTAACCCCTCTGCCACCGTGAAGCTCATATATATATATATATATATATATATATATATATATATATATATATATATATATATACACACACACACACATATATATATATATATATACACATACACATATATATTAACAGTATATAATTTATATGTATTTATTTTGCCGTTTTTGTTTACATGTTAAAGGTGTTTTAATGAATATACATGCATGTTTAACACATATAGATTCCTTTCTTTCATGAAGACAAGAATATAAGTTGGTGTATTACCTGATTCTGATGACTTACATTGATTAGTGCTGATAGCGTCCACGTTTTCAAATGGAGGAGAAAAAAAGTTCCTCCTTTATGTCTAATACCACATGAAAGTGGTTGGTATTTGGCATCTTATTTGTCCAGCTTCCATATTCGTTTTTATACACTTTACAAGAAATACATTGGCGGCAAACTCCGTAGCTTGCTAGCTTGTTTGCGCTGGCTTTCGGAGACTCTTGTTTTGAAAGCGCAGGCGCGATGCAGCGGCACTTTTATTGTGAAGACAGGAACTGTGCAGTCAGTCTTTCGGCTTTTGACGGGATGTACGGTTGAAATAAAAAAGGGTCTTTTTTCCTTCACACTTTTGATTGATTGATTGAAACTTTTATTAGTAGATTGCACAGTACAGTATATATTCCGTACAATTGACCACTAAATGGTAACACCCCAATAAGTTTTTCAACTTGTTTAAGTCGGGTCATGTGACCGCCTGGCTCTGTTTGATTGGTCCAACGTCTCCAGTGACTGCATCTGATTGGTGGAACGGAGTGAACGTCACCAGCGACTGTATTTGTTGAAACACAGGCACTATGAAGGTCTGTCTGACAGACCAAAACAAACAAAGCGTGCATTAACAGATCGATAAAAATTAGTAGCGAGTAGCGAGCTGAATGTTGATAAAAGTAGCGGAGTAAAAGTAGCGTTTCTTCTCTATAAATATACTCAAGTAAAAGTAAAAGTATGTTGCATTAAAACTACTCTTAGAAGTACAATTTATCCCAAAAGTTACTCAAGTAGATGTAACGGAGTAAATGTAGCGCGTTACTACCCACCTCTGCTATCTGATTACTATTCTATACACTACAATGACAACAGCAGAGTATGCATGTGCATGTACGAGCCAGCCTGCCCCATAACAAGAGGATAGAGGAAAAGAATGAGCTTATTGACTATAGCGCGGACCACAATGGCGGACGCGTGCAAGGCACTTAAGTAGGGCTGCAACAACTAATCGATTAAATCGATTAAAATCGATTATAAAAAATAGTTGGCGATTAATTTAGTCATCGATTCATTGGATCTATGCTATGCGCACGTGCAGAGGCTACTTTTTATTTATTTATTTATTTATTTATTTTTTTAACCTTTATTTATAAACTGCAACATTTACAAACAGCTGAGAAACAATAATCAAAATAATAGGGGTGTAACGGTATCGAACTGTTTCGGTACGGGGGTTTCGTTTCGGTGCGGAAGTGTACCGAACGAGTTTCCACACGGACATATTAAGTAGCGTACTGCACGTTGTCTAAACAATACTCAAAATGCCGGACATTTGAGGCATTTATGAAACTCCTCCCTGACAGCCCCGCGAAAGAGGACATGTCCGGTGAAAAGAGGATGTATGGTCAGTCTATCCTAGCCTGTTAGCGTCTAGTATGCTAACAAAAGAGGACTAGCAGCGATCGGTTTCACCGGACGTGAAACCGATCGCTGCTGTCAGGGCGGAGTTTCATAAATGCCTCAAATGTCCGGCATATTGAGTTAGGGTTGCGTGTATTTTCAATATACGGTCAGGGTTAAGAAGGTTAAAAACACAACAAATTGTGCATGCAGCAGCATTGGTGAGGGAGGGGCAGAGACAGAGAGAGCGAGAGAGTTGTGATAAACGTGCATGCGTCGTCAGACTCTGCTTTTTATCAATACATTTATCAGATTTAATTTTTTATTATCTATAGCAGGGGTGTCAAAAGTGTGCATTTTTGTAACATTTTCCTTGTTTTATTTGGCAAGTTGAAAGAACATGGCGCCAGTATGCTGGGTTTTTTTTCCAATAAAATACTGGAAAGGATAGAAATGTAGTTTGTCTCTTTTATCCGATTATTAATCGATTAATCGAAGTAATAATCGACAGATTAATCGATTATCAAATTAATCGTTAGTTGCAGCCCTACACTCAAGGTACATTTATACCATATATGGATAATCCAATGATGTTTTTCCCAACTGGTGATGTCACAAGTTGTGCAAATTCCAAACGGCTCGAAGGAAGGAAGACAAGATTATTTTATTAATATCCCCGCGGTTTGATTTCCAATTTTCAGGACTTATGCAGATCCCAAATACACAACAGCAGGTACCAACAGGTAAGAAACGATAGTTTTTCATAGTAGGGCCCCATCAAGGCTACCATAGCTCAGGGTCTTTATAGCAGCAGGCAGAAGTAGTTAACACATTTAGTCATGTGGTTAAAACGTAATTCTGAAGCCTCACCTTTTGTGGACCCCCAGTAAAATTGAGTTTGAGGACCTTGTATGAGATATAACACTAACAGCATTGGCGTTGTCACTAACAACATAAAAGCTAAGAGCACTTAAAAAAAAAATTAGTTAAGCATTCACTGGTAGGACACTCAATCGGTTTGTTTAACTTTTCAGTATGTAGCCCTTGGTAAAACAAATTGGGACACTGTATTAGAAATCGTAAAAAAAATCCTTAAATTCCTTAAAATCAAAATGGGGAAAAAAACGTGGTTTACAAAAAGTATTAACATATTTGATAGGGCCCTACTGATGGTCTACGGCAGTGTTTTTCAACCACTGTGGTGCTGTGAGATATACAACTTGATATGATATGATATGAAATGATATGAAATAAGTTTATTTCGGTCATATAATCAACCATCAACCATTAACCATTTTGTGTGACCAGTTTAAGAGCACAGACTATACATATACAGTATAACAATCATACACATTTACACACAAAAGGAAAAGAAAAGAAAAGAAAAAGCATGACCGAAAAAGGAATAGGCTTAAGCCAAAGCTGCAACTTCACCTAATTAGTCCAAAAAATATTTTTTGCAAATCAATAATTAGAATCTGCAAATAATGTGCCGTTGCTTAGTGTCTGTGCTGTGTAGAACTCGGCAGGGTAACCACGTAATACTCCATGTCAGTAGGTGGCAGCAGGTAGTTAATTGCTTTGTAAAAGTCGGAATGTGTCGGGTGAGACGAGGATGGTTTGTTGTTAGGGATGTCCGATAATGGCTTTTTGCCAATATCCGATATTCCGATATTGTCCAACTCTTTAATTACCGATACCGATATCAACCGATATATGCAGTCGTGGAATTAACACATTATTATACCTAATTTGGACAACCAGGTATGGTGAAGATAAGGTACTTTTCAAAAAAAATTATAAAATAAGATAAATAAATTAAAAACATTTTCTTGATTAAAAAAATAAATAAAACAATATAAAAACAGTTACATAGAAACTAGTAATTAATGAGAATTAGTCAAATTAACTGTTAAAGGTTAGTACTATTAGTGGACCAGCAGCACGCACAATCATGTGTGCTTACAGACTGTATCCCTTGCAGACTGTATTGATATATATTGATATATAATGTAGGAACCAGAATATTGATAACAGAAAGAAACAACCCTTTTGTGTGAATGAGTGTTTTTTGGGTTGGTGCACTAATTGTAAGTGTATCTTGTGTTTTTTATGTTGATTTAATAAATAAAAAAAATTAATTAATTAAAAAAACGATACCGATAATAAAAAAAAAGATACCGATAATTTCCGATATTACATTTAGCGCATTTATCGGCCGATAATATCGGCCTGCCGATATTATCGGACATCCCTATTTGTTGTGATCCCAATATGCAGACCACAGCGGGAGGCAGCGTGCAGGTAAAAAGGTATGTAATGCTTAAACCAAAAATGAACAAAAGGGAAAGGTAAAGGAAAAGGCAATGGCTATTCAAAACAAAAGTACAACTGAACTGACTACAAAGTAAACAGAAACAAAATGCTGGACGACAGCAAAAACCTACGGCGTCCACAAAGTATATCCGTACATGACAATCAACAATGTCCACACAAAGAAGGATAGCAAAAACTTAAATAGTCTTGCTTGCTAACACAAAGCGGGTTCGGGGATGAAACTGCAACAGGAAAACACCAACAAAACAGGATGGGCCACCAAAATAACAGCGCAAGACAAGAACTAAAGCACTACACGCAGGAAAACGCAAACAAACTCAAAAAAAAGGCACGACGACCTGGTGGAGTTTAATTCTTTAACATTTTCTGCTGGTGGTGTGCCTCCGTATTTTTTTTATGAAAAAAAATGTGCCTTGCCTCAAAAAAGGCTGAAAAACGCTGCTCTACGGCACACTTCCCTTGACTTTGACGGCACACTTCACACAGCATCTTAAGTTAGGAGACCAGCATGGGACTGTCTGCAAATAGACCCCAGCATCTGTTAGCTGTGGAAGTACATATAAAGTGATGACAACTAACAACTTTAAGTGCTAAGTGTTTATTCCATCACTGAGTGCTAGGAACCATGTGAGATTTATTGTATGCAAGATATTCAACCCAAGAACATTCACTCCTCAACAGCAGGAAAAGGCAGGCCTCCTGTTTGATTTTGTTTAAAGGGAAGTGTTTTTTTTTTTTTTTTTAGTTAGAAACAGTTATACAGAAAGTGTGATCATTGGGGGCGGAGGAAGTGTTGGAGCAACAATAAATCACCTTAGTGCGAGGCAACGGTGTAACAATCATCCAGGGGACATGCATGTCAATCGGCGATGTCGCCACCCTTCATCTGCTGCCAAATATGATTTTAATGTTTGTGGATGTGCCAAAAATCAAAGGCCGAGCAATGGACAACGCAAGACGAGAAAGGACAGCGAAAAAGGGCTGTTGTCACAGACGCGACCCACGACCATTTTGCCAACAAGAGAACAAGCACTGCAAGCCAAGCAGAAGAAGTGCCTAAAGCGAGAGAGAGTGTACATGTAGGTGTGTGTGTCTGTGTGTGTTGGGAATCCCACACAGTGCTCTAGACAAGCAAACAAAGTCTGTGATGGGGCAGAAATTCATCTCTGTCAGCACCTAACCTCTACTGCAGTGGTTCTCAACCTTTTTTCAGTGATGTACCCCATATGAACATTTTTTTAATTCAAGTACCCCCTAATCCGAGCAAAGCATTTTTGGTTGGAAAAAAAAGAGATAAAGAAGCACTATGTCATCAGTTTCTGATTTATTAAATTGCATAACAGTGAAAAATATTGCTCATTTGTAGTGGTTTTTCTTGAACTATTTGGAAAAAAAGATATAAAAATAACTAAAAACTTGTTGAGGAATAAACAAGTGATTCAATTATAAATTAAAGCTGCAAGCAGCGATGGCCGGGACCGACTTTGAGGACTCATAAAATCCAAACCGGAGCAGTAATTACAACTTTTAATCAGAAGGGTTTAATCTCTCTCCTGTGGTAATTTGAAGCCGACACGACAAACGCGCTCAGAGGAGATAATGTTAGAAAAAAGGTGACTGTTTTTACACAACTTTTGTTTTGAAGGGGGAATTGCAAACTTCCTGTTGATTTTTGCCGGGAATTGTCAGTGTATGAAATATAGGTCTAAGTGAGACCTCCATAGAGGTTTTTGTTTCATATCTCTACGACATTCCTACTGGGAGTTACAGGCAGTTTTGTCTGTGTTTTCTTCCTAGGGGGCGCTAGAGCGCAATTTTAAGTTTTGGGGTTTGGTTTTTTGATTAGATCGCAATTTTCACCAGTCCTGATGTGTGTGTCCAATTTGGTGAGTTTTGAAGCATGTTAAGAGGGTCAAGTTACAGCTCAAAGAGGCGGCGGTATAATAATAAAACGCTAGAAATTCAATAGGGTCCTCTGTCCCAAAGGGACTCGGTCCCTAATAAAGATTTCTACACATAGAAGTAATCATCAACTTAAAGTGCCCTCTTTGGGGATAGTAATAGAGATCCATCTGGATTCATGAACTTAATTCTAAACATTTCTTCACATAAAAAGAAATCTTTAACATCAATATTCATGGAACATGTCCACAAAAAATATAGCTGTCAACACTGAATATTGCATTGTTGCATTTCTTTTCACAGTTCTTTTTGACAGACATTTTAGTGAGAAACCTGAGCTTGAGCTTCACTGAGTTTATGAACTTACATTCATATTTTGTTGAAGTATTATTCAATAAATATATTTATAAAGGATTTTTGAATTGTTGCTATTTTTAGAATATATAAAAAAAATGTCACGTACCCCTTGGCATACCTTCAAGTACCCCCAGGGGTACGTGTACCCCCATTTGAGAACAATTGCTCTACTGTATACAGGCTTAGTGCACCTTTTCCATGGCCGAATTCAGGCACTTTTTAAAGACTTTCAAGATCAATTTTCCAGTTGTTCCAGTACCCAGTAAAGGCCAAAACCAGTGTGACTCAATCCATAGCCTTATTGTTTGAGGTTACCAAATGCTGTCTGTACGAAAAATACGGAAAATCTGCTAAAACCTAAGCCTAACATTGAACCAGCAGTTATCATTAACTGAAGGGCATAGAAAATGAAGCAGTGTTTCTGTAAACTATTCAATGCCATTGGTGTTTGCAAATGTTGTTTACTTGTTTGTTTGTATCATCATCATTCATGTATACATCATTCCTTACAAGAAATAACATTCATTTCCATTGTTTATATTGTTTATTATTAGAGATGTCAGATAGCCGATATTATCGGCCGATAAATGCTTTAGAATGTAATATCGGAAATTATCGGTATCAGTTGTTTTTATTATCGGTATCGTTTTTTGTTTTTTGTTTTTTGTTTTTTATTAAATCAACATAAAAAACACAAGATACACTTACAATTAGTACACCAACCCAAAAAACCTTCCTCCCCCATTTACACTCATTCCCACTCATTCACACAAAAGGGTTGTTTCTTTCTGTTATTAATATTCTGGTTCCTACATTATATATCAATATATATCAATACAGTCTGCAAGGGATACAGTCTGTAAGCACACATGATTGTGCGTGCTGCTGGTCCACTAATAGTTGTCATGTTTGTGTAATCATGTTTTGTTTTAAGTCATGTTTAGTTTAGTTTCTGGCTTTTCACTCCCTTGTCTTGTCACCATAGCAACCATTAGTTTTCACCTGTCACGTCACGCACCTGTTTCACGTCTTGAGTCACGCACCTGTTTTCGTTAATCATGTCTGTAGTATTTAAGTTCAGTGTTTTTCAGTTTGTTTTTCTGACGACCTCGCACCCCATACCGCACCCCATACCGCACCCCATATATGCTTCTGCACACTCCTCTATGATCCTGCTTCATGTCCCTGGTCACAGTAAGTTTTGGTTCCATGTTTATAGTCCTTTTGTTTTTTCATAGTTTATTCTCCGCCAGTGTGCGCGCTTTCATTTATTCCTTTTTTGATATATTAAATAAATCATGTACCTCCATTCCCGTCTCGCACGAGCCAACTTTCCGTTGCATCCTGGAAAAGCAAACACCCCGGACCAAGTCTTGACAGTAGGTCGTCAGCAGACCCGCTTTTCCGCACCTAAATTGGCCGAGTTGGACATTCAGGACGAAGCTTCTTGGGAGGTGCTGCGCGCCATGGAGGCAGAGACGCTGCGCTTTTCCCCCAGGGAGCGCAGGGGGATGATGTGGGGGAATGAAGGCAAGCTGGTGCCGATCGGCGCGTCGCTCCCGTCCCGGAAACGTCGCCAAGGACGGGGAAAAACTTCCTCGAGCCAGCAGGACACGCCGCTCCCACAAGCCCCGCCCCCTCCGGGCGGAAGCAAGCAGCAGTCTGCCCGGCTTCCCCATGATGACATCACAGATCAGGATTTTTGTTTCAATACTTTTTCTTTAAATCACCCGCCTCCAGCTAAAAACTCTGCCATGTCTTTGATAAAGCATTATCAAAACATGTTTTTAGAAATCAGGTCTAGTCAGTCACAGCCATCCCAATTTCATGCCCCGCCCCCCAAGACTCAAGTCCCGCCCCCGTCACAATTTTTTTCTTTTTTACCGCCCACACAACCCCAGGTGGGGGATAAAAAAACAAAACAATTTGGCCAAAATAAAGGGGACATTTCTGCCCTCCCCCGCCCACCCCTACAGAGAGTTCCAGACCGCAGGGAGCGCGTCTGGTATCCGCCCCTTGAGGGGGGGGCTGGGGTCGGGAGCTGTGTTGGTGGGGTGGCTCGGCATCACCATGCCAAGCCACAGCCTCCCTCACGGCCGCCACCACCAGTCTACCGACCTGTCAAGCCACAGCCTCCAGCACGACCGCCCTCACCAGTCTTCCGACCTGCCAAGCCGCAACCCCCAGCTAGGCCACCTCCACCTGCACCAAGGCTAGCACCTGTTGCCGCACCAGCTCCACCATGCCAAGTTCCTCGCCAAGCTTCGCTACCAGCTCCACGACGCCAAGCTCCGGTACCAGCTCCACGACGCCAAGTGCCGCCAGTCGCAGCTCCACGACGCCAAGTGCCGCCAGTCGCAGCTCCACGACGCCAAGTGCCGCCAGTCGCAGCTCCACGACGCCAAGTGCCGCCAGTCGCAGCTCCACGACGCCAAGTGCCGCCAGTCGCAGCTCCACGACGCCAAGTGCCGCCAGTCGCAGCTCCACGACGCCAAGTGCCGCCAGTCGCAGCTCCACGACGCCAAGTGCCGCCAGTCGCAGCTTCACGACGCCAAGTGCCGCCAGTCGCAGCTTCACGACGCCAAGTGCCGCCAGTCGCAGCTTCACGACGCCAAGTGCCGCCAGTCGCAGCTTCACGACGCCAAGTGCCGCCAGTCGCAGCTTCACGACGCCAAGTGCCGCCAGTCGCAGCTTCACGACGCCAAGACCCGCCATGCCAAGACCAAGACCAAGACCCGCCATGCCAAGACCAAGACCAAGACCCGCCATGCCAAGACCAAGACCAAGACCCGCCATGCCAAGACCAAGACCCGCCATGCCAAGACCAAGACCCGCCATGCCAAGACCAAGACCCGCCATGCCAAGACCAAGACCCGCCATGCCAAGACCAAGACACGCCATGCCAAGACCAAGACACGCCATGCCAAGACCAAGACACGCCATGCCAAGACCAAGACACGCCATGCCAAGACCAAGACACGCCATGCCAAGACCAAGACACGCCATGCCAAGACCAAGACACGCCATGCCAAGACCAAGACACGCCATGCCAAGACCAAGACACGCCATGCCAAGACCAAGACACGCCATGCCAAGACCAAGACACGCCATGCCAAGACCAAGACTCGCCATGCCAAGACCAAGACTCGCCATGCCAAGACCAAGACTCGCCATGCCAAGACCAAGACTCGCCATGCCAAGACCAAGACTCGCCATGCCAAGACCAAGACTCGCCATGCCAAGACCAAGACTCGCCATGCCAAGACCAAGACTCGCCATGCCAAGACCAAGACTCGCCATGCCAAGACCAAGACCCGCCATGCCAAGACCCACACCAAGACCAAGACCCACGCCGAGCTTCGCCGCTGGACGCGTCACGCCGAGCTTCGCCGCTGGACGCGTCACGCCGAGCTTCGCCGCTGGACGCGTCACGCCGAGCTTCGCCGCCTGACTTGCCACGCCGAGCTGCCACGCCTGCCAAGTTGACGACGCGCCTGCCTCCTCGTCGGCTATGGATATGGCCGCTACCTGGTCGCCCGCCACGCCAAGTGCGCCCACCTCCCAGTCGGCCACGAATGTGGCCATTCCCTGGGCGCCCGCCTCGCCTGCTGCAGCGGCGTTCCACTCGCCGCCGCCACCTAACTCTGCCCCGGTGGATACGGGGACACGTGGTCTGGCGACCCACCGCCATGTCCCCCTCCCGCCCTCCCATGACTCTTGTTAATTTTTATGGACATCTGGTATCTGTCCTTAAGGGAGGGGCTCTGTCATGTTTGTGTAATCATGTTTTGTTTTAAGTCATGTTTAGTTTAGTTTCTGGCTTTTCACTCCCTTGTCTTGTCACCATAGCAACCATTAGTTTTCACCTGTCACGTCACGCACCTGTTTCACGTCTTGAGTCACGCACCTGTTTTCGTTAATCATGTCTGTAGTATTTAAGTTCAGTGTTTTTCAGTTTGTTTTTCTGACGACCTCGCACCCCATACCGCACCCCATACCACTCCACATTTATGCTACGTCCATTGTTTCATATGTCCATGTTCACGCTGCTCCTTTTTTGTCCAACCCAAGTAAGTTTTTGTTCCATGTTTATACTTTTTTTGTTTTTCATAGTTTATTCTCCGCCACTGTGCGTGCTTTTCATTTGTACTTTTTGCTATAGTCTTTTGTTTTTTCATAGTTTATTCTCCGCCACTGTGCGCGCTTTCATTTATTCCTTTTTTTAATAAAATTAAATAAATCATGTACCTTGGTTCCCGTCTCGCCCGTGCCAATTTTCCGCTGCATCCTGGAAAAGCAAACACCCCGGACCAAGTCCTGACAATAGTACTAACCTTTAACAGTTAATTTTACTCATTTTCATTAATTACTAGTTTCTATGTAACTGTTTTTATATTGTTTTACTTTCTTTTTTATTCAAGAAAATGTTTTTAATTTATTTATCTTATTTTTTTATTTTATTTATTTTTTTAAATGACCTTATCTTCACCATACCTGGTTGTCCAAATCAGGCATAATAATGTGTTAATTCCACGACTGTATATATTGGTATTGGTTGATATCGGTATCGGTAATTAAGGGTTTGGTCAATATCGGAATATCGGCAAAAAGCCATTATCAGACATCCCTATTTTTTATTGTTTATGTCATTAAAACGACAACCTCCCGGCATGATGGACCGACGCACCACTGTCCTCTTGGGGGCGACACAGAGCCATACGGCTCTGGCATGACAACAACCTAATGTCAGGGCTCGTGCAAAGCCAACAGATCAAGCATGTGGCTTTCATTTTTAAAAGAGAGAGAGAGAGAGAGAATTATATTTATATAGCACTTTTCTCTAGTGACTCAAAGCGCTTTTACATAGTGAGAACCAATATCTAACTTGCATTTAAACCAGTGTGGGTGGCACTCGGGGCAGGTGGGTAAAGTGCCCAAGGACACAACGGTAGTGACCAGGGTGGCGGAAGCGGGGATCGAACCTGGAACCCTCAAGTTGCTGGCACGGCCACTCTACCAACCGAGCTATACCGCCCTAAGGAATAAGTTTCTCTAAGGAAACTTATTTTATTTTTTCCCATTTTATAATTAGCCTATTGAGTCAGACTGCCAAGCATTTACAAGCACTTCACCCAAAATTCAAGCATTTTTCTAACCTTGAAAACACAACATTAAAATCCAAGCATTTTCAAGGTTTTCAAGCACCCGTACGAACCGTGTGTATATTACCAAACTAAGTTCTTCATATTTGATACTGGATAAGAGCTTACTCTTAATTGGATAGGAGGAGGAGATCGGTGGCGTACCGGCTGATGCAGAGCAGTCACTGACAAAACAAAAGACTTCAAGCCGTCCTTTCTTCTCCACATCTATCAATCCATTTATCTCTCCACGCTCCACCGTTGCCCTCTTGTCATCACACATCCACTTGTTATTCACATCCTTGCATCACACACAACGAGCCAAGTGGAAAAAACCAGAAGACACATAAACATATCTGCCCACTTTCACCAGGAAACTAATAACAACAACAATAATAATGGATTAGAGTTAGAGAACTGAGAACCCATCATTCATTCACTCCAACTGGGTGGTGGTAAGCTACATTTGTGGCCACAGCTGCCTTGGAGTAGACTGACGGAAGAGTGACTTCCAATTTGCGCATACTTAACCTGACTCTCGCCAGATCCTTGTAGTTCGCTGAGCTTCACACAAGGTTCTTGTATTGGCGGGTTATATGGACGGGAGGGGGGAGGTGTTTGTTATGCGGGATTAATTTGTGGCATATTAAATATAAGCCTGGTTGTGTTGTGGCTAATAGAGTATATATATATGTCTTGTGTTTATTTACTGTTTTAGTCATTCCCAGCTGAATATCAGGTCCCACCCGCCTCTCACAGCATCTTCCCTATCTGAATCGCTCCCACTGCCCTCTAGTCCTTCACTCTCACTTTCCTCATCCTCAAATCTTTCATCCTCGCTCAAATTAATGGGGAAATCGTCGCTTTCTCGGTCCGAATCGCTCTCGCTGCTGGTGGCCATGATTGTAAACAATGTGCGGATGTGAGGAGCTCCACAACCTGTGACGTCACGCTACTCGTCTGCTACTTCCGGTACAGGCAAGGCTTTTTTATCAGCGACCAAAAGTTGCAAACTTTATCGTCGATGTTCTCTATTAAATCCTTTCAGCAAAAATATGGCAATATTGCGAAATGATCAAGTATGACACATAGAATGGACCTGCTATCCCCGTTCAAATAAGAAAATCGCATTTCAGTAGGCCTTTTAAATAAATAAAGAATAGTGAACAACAGGCTGAATAAGTGTACGTTATATGAGGCATAAATAACCAACTGAGAACGTGCCTGGTATGTTAACCTAACATATTATGGTAAGAGTCATTCAAATAACTACAACATATAGAACATGCTATACGTTTGCCAAACAATCTGTCACTCCTGATCGCTAAATCCGATGAAATCTTCTTCCTCGTTGTCGCTCCTGGTATGCGCCGCTCCCTTTCTTTCTGCTGCTCGATTGCCGTTTTCTGCTGCATATTTCACTACGTCCAGCTTGTAATCTGCAGTAAATGATTTCCTTTTCGGTGCCATTTTTGTTCAGCCCTTCTCAGTTTTTATAAGTTACCGCCAATGTCGAAATAATCCATTTTAATAGCTACGGACGTAGCAGCAGTTAGCATCCCATGACCCACAATGCACTTCTGCCATGACCCGCCCCCGCCAAATTCTTATTGGTTGATGTGTGAGTGACGATTGCTGACATTTGCTTCGTCTCTTACGCGAATGAGACAAATAATATTATTTGATATTTTACGGTAATGTGTTAATAATTTCACACATAAGTCGCTCCTGAGTATAAGTCGCACCCCCGGCCAAGCTATGAAAAAAACTGCGACTTATAATCCGAAAAATACGGTACTTGGCGGATGCCTGGCACCAATTGGCCACGACGGACGACAGTTTGGTGCGTCGCAAATTTGACTTGAAATTTTGTGAGCAGATTGTGTGTTCTCTCCCCCCCACCCCCCTCTTCCAAATAATGACATTAATCTAAGCATGGCACGGGCCATCTGTGGCTGACATCAGGAAGTGGCTGCTCACACGCCGTCTGTGTTGGACTGTGGAGTCACACTGCAGGGCAAACGCGGGATTCAGTGGCTCGACTTCGCTCGCGTCTCGTAAAATAGATGACAAAAACATTCATCGCCACAGAGGCATGTGCAGAAAGCTGTTTACTAGTCATCGCCATAGTTCAACTCTCTGAGGGGGTCGTTTTTTTATCCTTCTATAATTGCTGGTTTCAACAGGATTATGTCAACAATTGAGTTCAGTTGTTTGCAGAACAAACTGTATATCAATCTACCTTGACATAAGAGTGTTTTGAGATAAGAGCTGCCTCTCCCCTAATTGTTACACTTTCAAGTTGCAAGCACATTATTTAGCGTAGCAAATGCCACAGTGAAGCCCCGTAAGATCCAACTAAAACATTTAGTGTTAGTCGCTAGTGTGGAAAATGCATATATGTTTAAGAGTTCTTTCTTTATTCATAGTCATGTTTAAAGGAGCTAGTGTTTTTCCATTTGTACTCTTTCTATTTTTTTTATCTTATGTCCGCAAGTAAACTATGTGTGTTACCTTGAAGGCTTGCACTGTAGGAGTTGGAGTACTCCCTTTTGTCGTATATGAGGCTGTGTTCCTTTCTGGACAGGTGGGGGCTTTCGTCGTGTGCAAGAAGTTGGCTCTTCCGTTTGAATGTGAGACCAATTTGAGAAGCCGGTATTAATGTATTGGTCTGGGCTGGTCTACTGAAGCTTCAGTAAAACATGATAATATTCCTATTCTGTCTTGATGGTCCTTCTTACTCTGCATATATGTCATCTGAAAGAACTTGGGATTGACCAGTAACATTAATTCCCTGGGAGGGAAGACTGGTCAGACGCAACACTAGCATTAGCTCATAGTTAGAAATGAACATAACTTTGTTTTCCAAGCATGGGAAGGAAGAAGGTGAGTGTGAAGGTCAGAGCTGAGAAAGAAAGCGGATGATAATTCATTGAATTACAAAAAAATTAAATAATCAAAAACATGGCCTATCGCTGCTAGTCTGCACCGAGTGAAGCAGAATGAGTCTAATGCCAGCCATGAATGTGAAAATAATATCTAAACGGCAGACATTTATGCGTGAAAATAACAAAAAGATGCTTGATTGATTGAAACTTGTATTAGTATATTGCACAGTACAGTACATATTCCGTACAATTGACCACTAAATGGTAACACCCAAATAAGTTTTTCAATTTGTTTAAGTCGGGGTCCACGTTAATCAATTCATGGTAGTGTGCTGATGATGGTGTGTTTGACGGAGAAGCAGCCGGAAGGAGATACCATAAAAGTCTACTCTCCATAGTAAATGCTGGACATTATTATTACATTACTTCATACAGCTACTATGGTTGTTAGTACTATATTCTATTGAAGTGATTTTCAAACTAACTGTGGTACGTGGGCTCTGTCTAGTGGTACGCCAAAGAATCACTTGATTAAAGAACAGTGTTTTATTTTCCTATATTCAAACGCAGTGTTGCTGTTCAAACCGCGTGCATTGTTATAGTGGCCAAAAATATTGAATATATTTGTCAAAGATGTTTAATGAATACATAGGCCTACTACGCTACTGTACTTTAATGCTGGTCATTATGGTGGTACTTGGAGAGCCGAGTGTTTTCTGAGGTAGTACTTGGTAGAAAAGGTTTCAGAACCATTGATCTACTGTATTGGTTTTTTTGTACAATATTTTACATCCAAAAGTAATCTTTTCTTTTTACAATACACGTTAGTTGTTAAAATGGTGCTTTTTTTTTTTTAAATTGATTTTAATAATTTCAATGAAAGATTTGAGACACGTGTTTTGAGTTATAAGCTCCGTCATGGAAGTAATTTAGCTTGTAAGTTGAGGTACTAATGTATATGGAGTACTGTACATTGTGTTGATGTGAGCTTAGCCTGTAGAAAAAAAAATAAAAATAGTATTACACTATATTGCCAAAGGTATTTGGCCACAAATCCAAATGATCAGAATCAGGTGTCCTAATCACTTGGCCCGGCCACAGGTGTATAAAATCAAGTACTTAGGCATGGAGACTGTTTCTACAAACATTTGTGAAAGAATGGGCCGCTCTCAGGAGCTCAGTGATTTCCAGTCTGGAACTGTCATAGAATGCCACCTGTGCAACAAATAAAGTCGTGAAATGTCCTCTCTCCTAAATATCCTAAAGTCAACTGTCGGCTTTATTGTAAGAAAATGGAAGAGTTTGGGAACAACAGCAACGTAAACTGACAGAGAGGGGTCCGCGGATGCTGAAGCGCATAGTGCAAAGACTTACTGCACAGTCAGTTGCTACAGAGCTCCAAACTTCATGTGACCTTCCAAATAGCCCACGTACAGCACGCAGAGAGCTTCATGGAATGGGTTTCCATGGCCGACAGCTGCATCTAAGACATACATCACCAAGTCCAATGCAAAGCGTCGGATGCAGTGGTGTAAAGCACGACGCCACTGGTCTCTAGAGCAGTGGAGACGCGTTCTCTGGAGTGATGAATCACGCTTTTCCATCTGGAAATCTGATGGACGAGTCGGGGTTTGGAGGTTGCCAGGAGAACGGTACATTTCGGACTGCATTGTGCCGAGTGTGAAATTTGGTGGAGGAGGAATTATGGTGTGGGGTTGTTTTTCAGGAGTTGGGCTTGGCGCCTTAGTTCCAGTGAAAGGAACTTTGAATGCCCCAGGGTACCAAAACATTTTGGACAATTCCATGCTCCCAACCTTGTGGGAACAGTTTGGAGCGGGCCCCTTCCTCTTCCAACATGACTGCGCACCAGTGCACAAAGCAAGGTCCATAAAGACATGGATGACAGCGTCTGGTGTGGATGAACTTGACTGGCCTGCACAGAGTCCTGACCTGAACCCGATAGAACACCTTTGGGATGAATTAGAACGGAGACTGAGAGCCAGGCCTTCTCGACCAACATCAGTGTGTGACCTCACCAATGCGCTTTTGGAAGAATGGTCGAAAATTCTAGCTTTCTAGGTGGACCGACATCATATAAGGTTAGGAATTGGGATGGCACTTCAAGTTCATATGTGAGTCAAGGCAGGTGGCCAAATACTTTTGGCAATATGGTGTATTTTTGTGCTACAAAGTAAAAAGAAACAATGACCGATCAGTCCTTGCGAGAGAAAAAAACCCATGCATACAAAACTGACTGTGATTGCATAAAATAGTGCTCACCTTTAGCATGGCTATAAAACATATAAATTGTTTGTCACACCGGCTATTACTGTTGTGTATAAAAGAAGCGAGTGAACAGCACACATTGCTATTCTTTCCTCCCCCTTGCTGCGCTTTTCCCATAACGCTGCACAAGGGCAGCCTCGTTACCACGGAGGCCTGATAGATGGCCGCTTTCTGCCTCTCTTTCAAACTCGGAAGTAAAACTACCACACCAGCTTTAAGCTGGCAGGGGGTCAATCTTGTACAACCTGCACGCGGTGCAGCAAATATCCCAAAAAAGGACTAATGATGCAAGCAACACAAATACTTATTGTGATGAAAGCAGTGGTTCCTCCAATACACACGGGTCATTAAACTGGAGGAAATGACTTGATGTCTATATTGCATTGTGTAAAATAATAATAAACACAGTAAAGCATAGGTTCGGTTTCCCCAGCTGCAACCTTCTGCTCCTCCGCTTATTAGGTCTGATAACTGATTAATGGAGGGAGTTTAAATCCCACCCACTGCTTCACAGGGGAGAATCGCACACTCAGAAGTTCACAATGTCCCCGGCGAGCCGCTGCAATACAAACAAAACAGGGATTTTATTGTCTAATAGAAGAAAACCTCCAGTAAAAGGGCACACCTGCTTTATGGCGCTTCATGCTCAAGGGGGGCTCACAATTAAAGCCTCCAGAATAACGGATGACCTCATTACACCGGACGAGCACTTGTAGCCATACTTGCCAACCCTCCCGGATTTTCCGGGAGACTCCCGAAATTCAGCGCCTCTCCCGAAAACCTCCCGGGACAAATTTTCTTTCGAAAATCTCCCGGAATTCAGGCGGACCTGAGTCACGTGTCGACAGCCTGTTTTCACGTCCGCTTTCCCACAATATAAACAGCATGCCTGCCCAATCACGTTATAAGTGTATAATAATCGAGGGCGAGTTCTTGGTTTCTTATGTGGGTTTATTGTTAGGCAGTTTCATTAACGTCCTCCCAGCGCGGTAACAACACACAACAACAGCAGTCACGTTTTCATCTACCGTAAAGCAGTTCGTCTGCCATAAACAGCAATGTTGTGACACTCTTAAACAGGACAATACTGCCATCTACTGTGCATGCATATATGACAATAACATCTACAGCTTTTAGAGAGTGCAGTGCACAACTGCGCACACAACAAGGAGACGAAGCAGAATGCATCATCAGAGAGGGTGTTCAGCATGGTTAGAAAAATAGTGACAGAGAATAGAACAAGGATGGACAATTCAACCCTTAACTCAACAATGAGTAGTTGAGTGTTATGTGTGTGTATATGTGTAAGTAAATGAACACTGAAATTCAAGTATTTCTCTTATTTATATATATATATATATACATATATATATATAATATATATATATATATATATATATATATATATATATATATATATATATATATATATATATAGCTAGAATTCACTGAAAGTCAAGTATTTCTTATATATATATATATATATATATATATATATATATATATATATATATATATATATATATATATATATATATATATGTATATATATATATATATATATATATATGAAATACTTGACTTAGTGAATTCTAGCTGTAAATATACTCCTCCCCTCTTAACCATCTTCTCCCGTTGCCTCACTTGACTGCTCGATAACGTTTAAATCTCACTTCCCGGGCTTCTTCCATAACAAGGAGAGGTTGTGTGTGAGTGTAAGTAATTGCTGTCCTCTGGCCTCGGGTATTGGAAGGACAATTCCTGCAAACTGAACTATTCCTTCCAGGATCCCACTCAGGGCGCGTCAACACTCTATGCCCAGGGGTGCCAAAACTTTTTTGTCTCTGAGGGCCAAAGTAAAAATGTGCTAATAGGCGAAATGGGCGAAACACAGCGATTTTTTTTTAGTGTAAAATACAAATAGCCTAATGCTACGTTCACACTGCAGGGTCGGATTTTTTTGGTCAAATCCGATCTTTTTAGTGGCCGTTCACATTACAAAAATAAATGCATTTTTTAATGTGAATGCAATCTGACCATACTTGCCAACCTTGAGACCTCCGAATTCGGCGGGGTGGAGGTGGGCGGGGTTGGGGGGGAATGGGTGTATATGTATATATATATATATATATATATATATATATATATATATATATATATATATATATATATATATATATATATATATGTATATATATATATATATATATATGTCTCTTCTTCGTTCTCCTGCTTCGTCTCTTTCTTGTTGTGTGTGCAGTTGTGAACTGGGCTCCCAAAGCCGTAGATGTTATGTGACTGGGCCGGCACTCCGTTTATGTGTAGGAAAAGTGGACGTGACGACATGCGGCTGTTAAGGGGTGAAGGTTTCAGGTGAGAGAGGACGCTAAAGGCAGTGCCTTTAAGGCACGCCAACCAATATTGTTGTCCGGGTGGAAATCGGGAGAAATTCGGGAGAATGGTTGCCCCGGGAGATTTTCGGGATGGGCACTGAAATTCGTGAGTCTCCCGGGAAAATCGGGAGGGTTGGCAAGTATGAATCTGACCTGCATGCTGACATGACATCATGACGTTGTATCCTTCAAAATGGATACTAGTGTTGTCCCGATACCAATATTTTGGTACCGGTACCAAAATTATTTCGATACTTTTCGGTACTTTTCAATGCATTTCTAAATAAAGGGGACCACAAAAAATGCATTATTGGCTTTATTTTTTAACAAATCTTAGGGTACATTAAACATATGTTTCTTATTGCAAGTTTGTCCTTAAATAAAATAGTGAACGTACAAGACAACTTGTCTTTTATTAGTAAGTAAACAAACAAAGGCTCCTAATTTAGCTGCTGACATATGCAGTAAAATATTGTGTAATTTTCCATTCTATTATTTTGTCAACATTATTAAGGACAAGAGGTAGAAAATGAATTATTAATCTACTTGTTCATTTACTGTTAATATCTGCTTACTTTCTCTTTTAACATGTTCTATCTACACTTCTGTTAAAATGTAATAATCACTTATTCTTCTGTTGTGTGGATGCTTTACATTAGTTTTGGATGATACCACAAATGTAGGTATCAATCCGATACCAAGTAGTTACAGGATCGTACATTGGTCATATTCAAAGTCCTCATATGTCCAGGGACATAATTCCTGAGTTTATAAACATAATGTAAATTGTTTTTAAATGAAAGAAGATATTGGCGTAATCATAGTAGTATCGACTATCTACGCTACTGTACTTGGTATCATTACAGTGGATGTTAGGTGTAGATCCACCAATGGCGTTTGTTTACATTTTGACGCCGGTGAGCTACGGTGTGTAGTGAAGCATGTTTTACTTGTAAGAAACGTACTTTATTTGTCGCCATGGAGGCGAGGATTAGTGATTTAGAAGTAGCTAAAACACTGCAGACTGGGGCTGGACTTTAGCCGCTAGCTAGCTAGCAATGTCTTAAAGCACCTCTTTCGCACAAGCACTTAGGCATGGAGACTGTTTCTACAAACATTTGTGAAAGAATGGGCCGCTCTCAGGAGCTCAGGGATTTCCAGCCTGGAACTGTCATAGGATGCCACCTGTGCAACAAATCCAGTCGTGAAATTTCCTCGCTCCTAAATGTTCCAAAGTCAACTGTCGGCTTTATTATAAGAAAATGGAAGAGTTTGGGAACAACAGCAACTCAGCCACAAAGTGGTAGGCCACGTAAACTGACAGAGAGGGGTCAGCGGATGCTGAAGCGCATAGTGCAAAGAGGTCCAAATTTCATGTGACCTTCCAATTAGCCCACGTACAGTACGCAGAGAGTTTCATGGAATGGGTTTCCATGGCCGAGCAGCTGCATTTAAGCCATGCATCACCAAGTCCAATGCCAAGCGTCGGATGCAGTGGTGTAAAGCACGTCGCCACTGGACTCTAGAGCAGTGGCGACATGTTCTCTGGAGTGATGAATCACGCTTTTCCATCTGGCAATCTGATGGACGAGTCTGGGTTTGGATGTTGCCAGGAGAACGGTACATTTCAGACTGCATTGTGCCGAGTGTGAAATTTGGTGGAGGAGGAATTATGGTGTGGGGTTGTTTTTCAGGAGTTGGTCTTGGCCCCTTAATTCTAGTGAAAGGAACTTGTTTCAGGATACCAAAACATTTTGGACAATTCCATGCTCCCGACCTTGTGGGAACAGTTTGGAGCGGGCCCCTTCCTCTTCCAACATGACTGTGCACCAGTGCACAAAGCAAGGTCCATAAAGACATAGATGACAGAGTCTGGTGTGGATGAACTTGACTGGCCTGCACAGAGTCCTGACCTGAACCCGATAGAACACCTTTGGGATGAATTAGAACGGAGACTGAGAGCCAGGCCTTCTCGACCAACATCAGTGTGTGACCTCACCGACGCGCTTTTGGAAGAACGGTCGAAAATTCCTACAAACACACTCTGCAACCTTGTGGACAGCCTTCTGTTGCTTTTTGGACCAGTTGTTCCTCCCAGGGAATTCAAGTCACAAGTCGCTCCCAAGCTCTTTACGACACTTAAAGCTGAGTAGAAAAACCACCAGAGACAGAATAGGTATTTTGTAATATATTTGCAAAGCTTTGCATATACATTGAGACCAGTCCAGCATAGAACATTCAATCGCGCCGCCAAGATGGTCTGCCCCCCCCCAAAAAAAACCTCTCCCCTCACAAGTCTCTCTCTCACCCACCCTCGCACTCATTTCCCTACAGCCAAAACACATGCCCATTGTCCTCCGCACCTGGGAAGAATGCTAGATAAGAGAAAGGAGTATCTCTCTTTCTTACATTCTTCATTCAAGGTTAAGCAAACAGTTTTTTTTGCAGACAACCAAAAGACCACAATTGGAAGAAAAACACTAGCTGTTTTGTAACATGATTATGAAATAAAAGAAGTAACACTTAAATTCGGATATATGTAAATATCTGCCTCCGACAATTCCCAAAAGGGTTGAAGCTGTAATAGCTGCAAAAGGTGGACCGACATCATACTGAACCCTATGGGTTAGGAATGGGATGGCACTTCAAGTTCATATGTGAGTCAAGGCAGGTGGCCAAACACCTTTGGCAATATAGTGTATATTCGATTTGTATCCACATACGAAAGAGGCCTGGGTCGGATTTGAAAAATGTGGAATTGTCTAAAAGTCTAATGACGATAATAAATAATTTCAAAGACCAAAGTGGGGCCACAAACTAAATCTTGACTGCACTTCATACCCCCTGTAGCTAAGGCAGATGTATTTTATGGTGTCAGAGCAGTTCTCCTACCAAGCGACAATAAGAATGTTGTTCGGCCAAGTTGTACTCTCTGGCTTTCAGTCAAGTAGGAGCCTCTACAGGCTTATATTTAAGACGTCCCACCCACTGTGACGCTGCCATAGATGAACACGCTCACAGTTTCCTTCTTTCTCTCGCTGCTGTTTGCTGTTGCTGCCTTAATCTACTGCCCTTCACTTCTGTGTGTGTTTCCCCCCTTCAGCCCTCCCTCCCTTTCTTCATTCCCCACCTGCAGCGGTGTTGGGAGTGGTGTGGAGTGTCACCTTGCGCTGCACTCAGCTGCTTGTGGCAAGATGATGATTAATAGCAGAGGAAACCAGGGCGGTCGGGAGATGAGGTTGGTGGATGACCAGGTTTACAATCACTTGTGGCAAGTGTACGAAAGCAGCGGACAGTACCTTTTGGGTCTGTCCAGAAGCACCAGCCTCTTTTGCCCCTTTTTTATTACGATAGACCAGGGGTCGGCAACCCAAAATGTTGAAAGAGCCATATTGGACCAAAAATACAAAAATCTGTCTGGAGCCACCAAAAATTAAAAGCCTTTTATAAGTGTTATAACAGTACCGAACCCCACCAGTTTCATATGCGCATTCACCGAACCCGAACCTTAATCATACAATGATGTTATTATATTAAAGAAATACTAATAAAGGTATATTTTACAAACAGAAAGTTACAGGAATGTACACATGATCCCATGTTTACATCTCATTGTGCAACATGTGAATGTTTTAGTGGGAAGTAAATGTGATATGAACCAATCAGAATCGCCGGGCGGGATTTCATAGATGTGACGAGGCGCCGAAGCGACTGTTTGATTCAAACAACAATGGCACGCAGCGAGGAGTCATGTGCTGACGTTGATTCTGCTATTGCAACTGTTTTGTCGAATCTATCGAATATTCATTCTTTAAAAGATGAACAGAGAACGGTTTTGAAGGCCTTTATTACCTTTTCGCTCTGTCGTTATCCAATATGTCGGCTGTTCTGTTTCGGATTTCCCAGCGTCGCTCTCATCAGCGTCACGGGTTGATTTCGATGTGAGTGGTTGAAGTAGCACGTCATTTAAGATGACGGACAAGTGGTTTATCTAATCACATACAACAGTGGTTCTTAACCTTGTTGGAAGTACCGAACCCCACCAGTTTCATATGCGCATTCACCGAACTCGAACCTTAATCATACAATGATGTTATCATATTAAAGAAATACTAATAAAGGTATATTTTACAAACAGAAAGTTACAGGAATGTACACATCATCCCATGTTTACATCTCATTGTGCAACATGTGAATGTTTTAGTGGGAACTAAATGTGATATCTGAAAGGGGTACACATTATTTCCAAAGTAGGACCACCCACCCACCCAGACATATAATACTAGTACACAGCTCATGAGAAACAATATGTTATAGTCATTGTAAGTGGGCCAAAACACTTATATTAGAAAATAATCTCATGGAAATGACTGCTGTGATTTGATTACAATAATAAAACATTGAACTTGTTATTTAGTCAGGTTTGGGACAGGTGTGCTGCAGGTCTGACGTCGCTCACATGTGCTCCACTGAATGCTCAAGGAGTTTTTGCGTTTGGGGGTACCCGTAATACGCCGACAGGGAGAAGTTTTTATTTACACGATGAGTCGGGCGTGTCTTGAGGCTCTGCCGAACCCCTGAGGCCGACTCACCGAACCCCTAGGGTTCGATCGAACCCAGGTTAAGAACCACTGTGTTATAATGAAGGCAACACATGATGTAAGTTTCTATATTAGCTATATTAGCCTACTATCAAAATGACTTTAAAAGTCTTATATAAGTGTTATTATGAAGACAACACATGATGTAAGTGTCCATATTAGCTATATTAGCCTACTATCAAAGGCTGACGCAAATCTTAGTTGACAGAAATGTTGTATTTTAATTTTTATTCTACACATTTTTGCAACATTGGAAATCATTAGTAAAATTTCAACATTTGAATTAGGAATATTGATTTAGATTCCAGATTCAAGATGATTTATTGTCAATTCTTAACATGCACAAGACACATAAGAACTGAAAAGTATATTTTCGGCACAGTCCCACTAAGAGCAGACATACGTTACAGGGAGACAAGACAAGACCGCCGACGGGGCAGCCATTTTTACGGCGCTCCTTAAAAAAAGGTGAGAAAAAGGTGGTATTGGGAAAGGGGGGAGAGTAAAAAAATATCAGTCAAAGGCTGGATCCGCAAGAGGGGGTCCAGACTGAGTCCAAGGGAAAAAACCTCATTTGCAATGCAAACATAAACACGCTACATTTAGTCACAACAAACTCGTAACAGAGGGAGGGGGAGTTGGAGCAAACAAGCGGTGGTGAAGGCGGTGGTTGGGGAAGGTGCGGGTGCGTGCGTGTATGCCCAATCAACTTGGGTACAATTTAGTGTTTATTAAGACAATTAATGCTGTAATTTTAAACATCCCAGCAGGATTGGACACATTTCACAGTGATCGATATCAGTAATGCATTCTTCGCGATACCAATACATAAAGAAAATAAATTTTGGTTTGCATTTACTTGTAAAGGGAAAAGATACACCTATACAAGATTACCTCAAGGGTATGCGGAAAGTCCGACAATCTATTCACAAGCAATGCATGCAAGCAGGTCCAAATTTGACCCTCCTGGAGGAGGACAAAAGTCCTGATATACGTAGATGACATATTATTAGCATCACCAGATTAGGAAACCTGTAGAAAAGATACATTAGCGTTATTAAATCATCTACATAGTGAAAGACACAAAGTAAGCAAAACAAAAGTCCAATTACGCAAAACAGAAGTAAAATATCTAGGACATTCTATAAACAAAGATGGACGCACTATTGTGGGAAGTCTTATATAAGTGTTATTATGAAGACAACACATGATGTAAGTGTCTACATTAGCTATATTAGCCTACTATCAAAGGCTGACGTCAATCTTAGTTGACAGAAATGTTGTATTTCATTTTTTTTCTACACATTTTTGCAACATTGGAAATCATTAGTAAAATGGAGGCTTCTCACAGGATGAGATAACTCCTGGAAATTACTGGCTCAGAATGGCCAAAGGAATAGATGTGTGTGTCCAAGTTTAAGGAAATGTCAGGCTGTCTTCTTCTAATGGATTTATTACAATCTTTGCAAGCTGGGTAACGTTTGCTGTGGTCTGGAACAACATGGCACACAAACAACTATGAGAAATGCAGCCAATATTACATATGGATAATGTGTTATGAGACATGAAAATATAAATTAAATACACAGACGACATAAGTAAAGGAAATTAAATGAGCTCAAATATACCTACAAATGAAGCATAATGATGCAATGTGTACATACAGCTAGCCTAAATACCATGTTAGCATCAATTAGCTTGCTGTCATGCACTGACCAAATATGCTTGATTAACAATCCAACAAGTCAATAATATCACCAAAGCTCAGCTTTGTGCATTCACGCACAGCATAAAACGTTTGGTGGACAAAATGAGACAAAGAAGGAGTGGCATAAAACACGTCTTTATGTGGCAACATCGGAGAAAGTTGTACATGTACACAAACTACGATGAGTTCACGGATCGCTCAAATTAGTTGGACACCACGGTGCTTGCCAAATACTCTCATCAGAGAAGCATGTTTAATATAAACAGTGAGATTTCTAACAAGTAGGAAGGTTTGTGTCATGTTTGTCCTCCTACAGAAAATATATAAAAACAAAAAATAAATTTTTTCTTCATCTTTTCCATTTTCACACATCTCTGAAAGAGGTCCAGGGAGCCATTCGGGCGGCGGTAAAGAGCCGCGGGTTGCTGACCCCCGCGATAGACCATAAGGGAAAATCTGCTAATCATCTTGAAATGTTTGGTACAACCTCAAAGTGCACCTCAAATTGTGTCAAATTGTTTTTCAATTAATATCCCAATTTTTTACATTGTTTTTAAGATGCCAGTTTTACAGCCTCCGCACGAAAAACGAAATGAAACTCAAATTAGTTGAAAATGTTCTAACATACGGAGTAAATAACAAAGCAGATTAAACAAGACAAACGTAACAATGTACCAGGGATGTAAGGATATAAAAAATCTCATATCAGTTATTGTGACAAAAATTATACTGGTTATCATTATTATCGCGGTATTGTTGTGCTTAAAAATTAATTGTACACACTGATATTTTTTGACCGAGATACTTTTTTAAATGAGCAAAATAATTAGACACTGATGGAAAACCCATTAGTTTGCATGTTTTGTGTTTTTATGCTTCACTGATAGTGTTTTCATCTTAGTATTTTATCTGTTTTAATGGCTAAGCTTGTCACGGCCCGGGCGCATGACAATGTGCACTCATCTGGGCGCTCAACCTCTGAGAGCGCACTACCAGGAGTGCGCCAGGTGCGTGTCAGTCCTGCTGCAGCCGGCAGCTGCAATCAATCACCGGCAATCAGTACACATGAAGCTGATCAGAGCACCGCCTTCATAAGCCTGCACAACCTGATATCCCGCGCCAGAACGTAGCTACCTGTCCTGTACAGTAAATAAAAGTAACAATAACAATCTATTATTATTATTTAATATTTTTGGCCCCTTCAATTCAATGAATAACCTGAGTGACGCTCAGCACACTAAAGATACTAAGTGTCTCAAACCTTGCCACTCGTCCTCATTGCAACGATATTCAGGAAAACTTTCAAGAATGCGGATATTTTCTCGGAAATTTCTCGGAAATCCTTGTAGGGATCAGTGTTATACCCAGACAACCTTTAGCTTTATCAGAGCTTCTAAGATTAAAAACAGTGGATTAGGGGGGTAGACGGAAAGAAAGGTTTAGACGTTTCTTAAACACACTGAATGAAGTGGAAGAAATATTACGCCATCATTCCAGCTGGGGTTGCGCAATATAGACAATATAAATGATGTGAATTTAGCCGACGACAGTGCTTTTAATACTATGGTCATATTGTGGTAATGCATGTTGATGACACAGTCTGGCTGCAGCGAACAAGCTGAAAGTTATGCAAAGTCCCGACATTTTCAGAGTGCGTCAAAACTGTAATCTACTTGACAAAAAATATATAGCTTCTTGCAGGACATACAACCACAAGTTTTTCCTCTTTGGGCCAGAAACCTATTCTATTTAGAACAATGCTGTCAAATGATAACATTTTCTTATCAGGTTAACCACACTAAAAAAATGACTTAAATTAACTGCATTACTTAAATTAACTGAACCTAAAAAAAAAAGGCGTTACTTAAATTAACTTTAAAAAAGACCCCAATATTTTGAGAAAATGCAATTTTATTGTGAGAACGTTTTATCTAAAGCAGGGGTGTCAAACCTACGGCTCGCGGGCCGGATCAGCCCCGCGAACAGGTTTTATCCGGCCCGCGGATGAGTTTGCTAAGTATAAAAATTAGCCAAAATTTTGGAATGAAAGAAACTGCTGTTCTAAATGTGTCCACTAGATGTCGCAATAGCAATTACTTGTATCTTTGTAGATGATGCTACATATGTAAAAAATAAATAAACCACATCATTCAGTCGAGGAAAATGAGCAAAAGACATAAATAATAGAGATGTCCGATAACATCGGCCTGCCTATTTTATCGGCCGAAAAATGTGTTAAAATGTAATATCGGAAATTATCGGTATCGGTGTTTTTTTATAATCGGTATCGTTTGTTTGTTTTTTTTTGTTTTTTTTTATTTAATCAACATAAAAAACACAAGATACACTTACAATTAGTGCACCAACCCAAAAACCTCCCTATCCCATTTACACTCATTCACACAAAAGGGTTGTTTCTTTCTGTTATTAATATTCTGGTTCCTACATTATACATCAATATATATCAATACAGTCTGCAAGGGAAACAGTCTGTAAGCACACATGATTGTGCGTGCTGCTGGTCCACTAATAGTATTAACCTTTAACAGTTAATTTTACTAATTTTCATTAATTACTAGTTTCTATGTAACTGTTTTTAAATTGTTTTACTTTATTTTTTATTCAAGAAAATGTTTTTAATTTATTTATTTTATTTTATTTTTTTTTATTTTTTTTAAAGTACCTTATCTTCACCAATTACACGACTGTATATATGGGTTGATATCGTTATCGGTTGATATCGGTATCGGTAATTAAAGAGTTGGACAATATCGGAATATCGAATATCGGCAAAAAGCCATTATCGGACATCCCTAATAAATAACATCCTGTAATTTGATTTTGGATATAATTTTTTTTATCTTGATAGATTGAAAATTAACACCAATGATTTTACTTATAAACATTGTCACATAATTTATTCAGAAAGTATAAATAACGACAAATAAAGATAGAATACTATTAACCGCAACATGTAAGTGTAAAAAACCCCAACAACATTATGATTTGTACATTTTCAGAATGTGCTTGTTCTATTTTTAAACTAAGAAAACAATCTAAAGTAATTTATATTTTTAAGTTATCGTGCCATGATTTTACCAGTTCAGCCCACTTGGGAGTAGATTTTTCTCCATGTGGCCCCCGATCTAAAATTAATTTGACATCCCTGATCTAAAATCGAGGTGTATTTTGAAGTGAAATTTGCCAATTAGCACACCAGTCGGATGATTAATTGCAGTAAACTATTTGTGCATTCCCTAAATTAACTTAAAACTATATATACAAATATATATTTGGAGACAATTTTATTTTATTGTCGGAATGTAATACAGGAAAAAATTATTTTTGCACTGATCGTGAAGCAACATGCATTTCAGGTAACCATCCACGATTGACGTCTAAATAAATTGTGCGATTAATCAGCGATGGTACATGATTAATGCAATAATGTTTTGTGATTATTGACATTTAATCATTGGACAGTTAACACGTTAACTTTGACAGCCATCATTTTTTAAATTATTATATTTTATCAACAATTTTACTCTAGTGTTATAAAATTTGGATGGATTTATTTTAGGAGCTAAATGCGATAAAAGGGTTGCTGAGATAGGCTCCAGCATCCCCCGCGACCCCAAAAGGGACAAGAGGTAGAAAATGGATGGATGGATGGGTTGTAATCTCTTTTCGCACATGTGCGACGGTTTATTTTTTTAAGTCGCACGGCCTATTTTTAGGTGCATTTGCGAGTAAATCCGTCGCACCGTGCAGCACTGAGTACATGGTCGATACTACAGTGATAATATTAACATTGATTATCATCATCACAAAATTAAATTGTCATTTTCTTTGTTAGTTTTTTTATTTTATTGTTTACAAACTAAGGGAATAAATGCCTGGGCAAAAGAGGGCTTTAGAGGCAAAAAAAACCGAAATATTTAAATCAGAGCCAATTACATTTTAATAGAAGTATAGCTGGATCTGGTTACAACAGAAAATAACCATAGATGAACAGTTTTGGAAATGACGTAATATGTTACCTCATACGTCATCAACCAAATAATTTGTAGTCCACTATTATCGTTTATATGCCAGTAACATATTATATTGTGATATGTGTAAAGATCGCAGGAGGCTGCATATATTGTCTGGCCAGATACGGCGTGCAAATTAATTATCCATGGCCCCCGGGATGATATTTGATTAGTATTAGAACCGGCCCGCAGGCCACAGACGCCTGCTGCTGTTTTGCACGCACCAATACTCCACCAGTGTTGGTGCTAGGAATTTTCAAAATGGGGTCTCAGGGACCCCATCAAGTCATAACAATGGGGCCCCAAAGTACATTTTTGGAGTCCCACTTTTTTGTAACCGTTTTGAAAACAAATGATAAATGTATGCATTATCCTGTTGTATCTCACATTCTATATTGTGTTTTTGGAAGAAAAAAAAAGGTTGTCATAAACGTTACTTAATTCATTAAAAAAAATGGTAACACTTTAGTCTACCCCAGGGCAGCTGTGGCTATGAAAGTAGCTTACCACCACCAGGTGTGAATGATTGATGGGTTCTACATGTAAAGCGACTTTGGGTACTTAGAAAAGCGCTATATAAATCCCAGTTATTATTATTATTATTATTAGTATGGGGAGCATATGAACCATTCATTAGTTGCTTATTAACATAGGGTTAGGGTTAGGGTCAGGGTTAGGGTTAGGGGTAAGGGTAGGGTTAGGGTTGAGGTTAGGGTTAGGGAAGACTCTTAGTTAATGGCTTACTGGTTGTATAATAAGGTCATGCAGAATAAGGCATTATTGAGTACTTAATAGTGACTAATTAACAGCCAATATGTTACTAATTTGCATGTTAATAAGCAACTAATTAATGGTTCATATGTTCCCCATACTAAAGTGTAACCCAAAAAATAATACAAAAGAAAACACATTTTTGTGCATATGTGAAAGTATTCAGTTATAAACATTCATAGACTTTCTTCTTTCCTTCATAGATCTAAACTTTACCGCTGCCGGTATTTTTTTCTATATTTTTATTGTAATATTTTCAGAATGTGTTTGTTCTCTTTTTGGCCAAAGTAAACAAAAAAAACAATCTTAAGTTGTCTTTATTGTCCTCCAATGCGGCCCCTGAGCTAAAATGAGTTTGACACCCCTAAATTTCAAGACATATCGCCCATCCCTAAATCCAGCATATATTCACGATCCCCAGAATGAAATGCGTCCAGTCTACATCATTGTATTCAGATTGTGGAATTCAAATCATAAATGTGGCCTCGCCTCATTATTTACTGTTATTATGATTTCCCTTTTTAAAGTAATGTTACAGTCAATGCACTTTGCAATGCAACAAACAATATATGCAATTGCTTTTATGAGCTCGATGAAAGTGAATGTTGAGTTGCCACATTAAAATTTACGCCAGTGAATCGTGGTAGTAAAAAAATAAAAAAAGCCAACATAATGTAGAATGACTCATCACTCACTTCTTATGTGTTTGAACTACAGCAGTGAACTACTCGCCAACTCGTGGTCGGCAAAACTGTCGAGTCATTGACCAGATGTCCATCGTGTGTGCACGCCGTCTGAGCCTTCCGACGGCAAGGCGCACAAACAGATTGTCCCTCGGGCGCCATCTGAGCGCGTTCATATGTCAGGAATATCACATCTACATAATTCTTTGCTCTTTTCTAACATATTCAACTGAACATATGGATGGCGGAAGGAAACTGGACACCCACAAATTAATATTCCACAATGTCATTCTTGGTAAATGGTTTGGTGCTTTGACACTTTGATTGAATCCAACAAAATGAAAGTAATTGTTGCTGTCAAAGCCTATCCATTTTTTTTATGATTATGACTTTTTTTAAGGATGTCCCACACCGCTTTTTTTGACCTCAGATTCGATCCGATTTGGAGTTTCGATCTGATACTTTGACGATAGATTATAGACTGACAATGTTTTATAGCAAGTAACTAAAGTCAACGCAAGTTTATAAAGCTTATTAAATGTAGAATGTGCTAGTATTATTCAAAATGAGATGATGTATTCAATTTGTGGTATTGAAAGCTCCACGCCAAACTTTTGACTTGCGTTGAGTAAAATTACGACATTTATTATAATACTGCCAAAATTCTACGTTTTTCTTGTGCAATTGTGAACTTTTTCTTGTGAAATTCCAACTCATGTTCAACCACACTACATCACTGATTTCTACTCACTGCAGAGCTCATGAGAGACAACAAACATTAAAAAAAACATAACTTACTGTACAAGGTCTGCTGTCATTAGGATGCCGAATGACATAAATGTCTTAGATGAAAATGACTCCCGAAGAAAAGGCGGGTCTAAATTGGCTGTCAAAATGTACCAACTTGTTGGATTACATCCTTGCCGTTCTACTATCCAGGTGAGAGGCATGATTTATGATATACAATAAACTACCTATAAAACCCTTAAAAATCATCCAAACACCATTAAGGTTTTATTTACACATTTGTAATAACATTTATTATTTACATGTTTTAAACATTTTAAACATACACGGCACATTAATTTCCCAAACCTATCCCCCCACTACATCACTGATTTCTACTGACTGCAGACCTCATGAGAGCCAGCAAACATAAAAAAAACCATAACTTACTGTACAAGGTCTGCTGTCATTAGGATGCCCACTGACATAAATGTTTGTTATAGTCCTGTCTTAGATGAAAATGACTCCCGAAGAAAAGGCGGGTCTAAATTGGCTGTCAAAATGTACCAACTTGTTGGATTACATCCTTGCCGTTCTACTATCCAGGTGAGAGGCATGATTTATGATATACAATAAACTACCTATAAAGCCCATAAAAATCATCCAAACACCATTAAGGTTTTATTTACACATTTGTAATAACATTTATCCATTGCTTTCGGCCTCCCCTCGAGGGGGGGGGGGGGTTACCCACATATGCGGTCCTCTCCAAGGTTTCTCATAGTCATTCACATCGACATCCCACTGGGGTGAGTTTTTCCTTGCCCTTATGTGGGCTTTGTACCGAGGATGTCGTTGTGGCTTGTGCAGCCCTCTGAGACACTTGTGATTTAGGGCTATATAAATAAACATTGATTGATTGATTGATTTACATGTTTTAAACATTTTAAACATACACGGCACATTAATTTTACAAACCTATCCCCCCACTACATCACTGATTTCTACTTACTGCAAACCTCATGAGAGCCAGCAAACATAAAAAAAACATAACTTACTGTACAAGGTCTGCTGTCATTAGGATGCCCACTGACATCAATTTTTGTTATAGTCCTGTTTTAGATGAAGATTTACTCCCGAAGAAAAGGCGGGTCTAAATTGGCTGTCAAAATGTACCAACTTGTTGGATTACATCCTTGCCCTTCTACTATCCAGGTGAGAGGCATGATTTATGATATACAATAAACTACCTATAAAGCCCTTAAAAATCATCCAAACACCATTAAGGTTTTATTTACACATTTGTAATAACATTTATCATTTACATATTTTAAACATTTTAAACATACACGGCACATTAATTTCACTAACCTATCCCCCCACTACATCACTGATTTCTACTTACTGCAGACATCATGAGAGACAGCAAACATTAAAAAAAAACATAACGTACTCTACAAGGTCTGCTGTCATTAGGATGCCCACTGACATCAATTTTTGTTATAGTCCTGTTTTAGATGAAAATGTACTCCCGAAGAAAAGGCGGGTCTAAACTGGCTGTCAAAATGTGCCAACTTGTTGGATTACAGCCTTGCCGTTCTACTATCCAGGTGAGAGGCATGATTTATGATATAGAATAAACTACCTATAAAGCCCTTAAAAACCATCCAAACACCATTAAGGTTTTATTTACACATTTGTAATAACATTTATTATTTACATATTTTAAACATTTTAAACCTACACGGCGAATTAATTTCACAAACCTATCCCCCCACTACATCACTGATTTCTACTTACTGCAGACCTCATGAGAGCCAGCAAACATTAAAAAAAACATAACTTACTCTACAAGGTCTGCTGTCATTAGGATCCCCACTGACATCAATTTTTGTTATAGTCCTGTTTTAGATGAAAATTTACTCCCGAAGAAAAGGCGGGTCTAAATTGGCTGTCAAAATGTACCAACTTGTTGGATTACATCCTTGCCGTTCTACTATCCAGGTGAGAGGCATGATTTATGACATACAATAAACTACCTATGAAGCCCTTAAAAATCATCCAAACACCATTAAGGTTTTATTTACACATTTGTAATAACATTTATTATTTACATATTTTAAACATTTTAAACATACACGGCACATTAATTTCACAAACCTATCCCCCCACTACATCACTGATTTGTACTTACTGCAGACCTCATGAGAGCCAGCAAACATAAAAAAAACTAAAATGTACTGTACAAGGTCTGCTGTCATTAGGATGCCCACTGACATCAATTTTTGTTATAGTCCTGTTTTAGATGAAAATGTACTCCCGAAGAAAAGGCGGGTCTAAATTGGCTGTGAAAGTGTACCAACTTGTTGGATTACATCCTTGTCCTTCTACTATCCAGGTGAGAGGCATGATTTATGATCTACAATAAACTGCCTATATAGCCCTTACAAATCAACCAAACACCTCCATTAAGGTTTTATTTACACATTTATAATAACATTTAATATTTACATAGTTTGATCATTTTAAGCATACACAGCACAGTAATTTCACAAACGCATCCCTCCACTACATCACTTATTTTTTACTCACTGCAGACCTCATGAGAGACAACAAACATAAAAAAAACCATAATTTACTGTACAAGGTCTGCTGTCATTCAGATAAAAAAGTTTTTGTTATGGTCCCATTTTAGATTAAAAATGACTCGCGAAGAAAAGGCGGGTCCAAATTGGCTGTCAAAGTGTACCAACTTGTTGGATTACATTCTCATCCTTCTATTATCCAGGTGAGAGGCATGATTTATGATCTACAATAAACTGCCTTTAAAGCCCTTAAAAATCATCCAAACACCTCCATCAATGTTTTAAACACAAATTTATAATAACATGTAATATTTACATATTTTGATCATTTTAAGCATACGTGGCACATTCATTTCACAAATGCATCCCCCACTACATCACTGATTTCTACTCACTGCAGGCCTCATGAGAGCCAACAAACATAAAAAAATAACTTAACTTACTGTGCAAGGTCTGCTGTCATTAGGATGCCACCTGTTATAAATTTTTGTTATAGTCCAATTTTAGATGAAAAATGACTCCCGAAGAAAAGACGGCTGTCAAAGTGTACCAACTTGTTGGATTACATCCTCGTCCTTCTACTATCCAGGTGACAACAAGCTTTTTTATATTTGCAAAGTATGTATATATTATCAATGTTGTAAGTACAAATCTTTACATATCTAGAGAGGGTGGTCCTAAAGCGGTAGGCATTTTTCAGAGGTCTCATGAAGGTAGTAACAAATACAAGAACGTGTGTGTGTGGGTGCGTGTGTGTGGGTGTGTGTGTGTGTGTGTGTGTGTGTGTGTGTGTGTGTGTGTGTGTGTGTGTGTGTGTGCGTGCGTGCGCGTGTGTGTAGCATGCTCAGCCATTCCTTTTCCCCCAGTGATAATGTTAATTGGAAGAAAAGTGGTTTATTTTCTGCTATGGGGGTGAGAATTAGAATCTTAGAAGCGGCTTCACACTGTGGATAGACGACATTTTTTTTTTTTTTTTTCAGCTTTCGCTCAAATTCGAGCCAGTATCCTGGAATTCATGCAACTCCTGCATGTGTGTAACAAGGAATATGAAAATGTGACATCCCTTTTTAAGGAATCTTCCACGTGAGTGCAATCTTGAGCCGCGTAAACTTGGACACGGCCGCGGTAAAGTGTCGGAAATTGAATTTTTTGGAAATGTGTCGTACTTAAAGGCCGAAATTAATCTCTTTAAAGTGCAGAGCCATTCGTTAAACACAGAAACAAAGTAGATTGCTGTGTCTTTCAGGGAGCAATGGCTCTTCAGTGAGGTGGTAGCCTTAAAATAAATTTTTTGTACCCTTGACACTTGACTATTAAAGCATACCTTTTTGGCCCCGAACCAAGTACAAAAGACCTTTTTTATGAGATGGCCTGTCAAGTGATCATAATGGATTATCTTCCTTATACATTTACACATCATCGACTTCATTGCTGGTTTGTTCACCAGTAATGAACCCAATGTCACTTGTAGTGGTCTCCTTCTCTACCGACAATGTTTTTCTCCCCCTATTTTACTGTACAATACGCAAGAAAATGCGGTGAGGGTCATCTTGGCTTTAATGTGCCCACCAACACAATTTACATCTGGCCCAGTTCCATGCGTGAGGCTATGATATAGCATCCCAACGTAGTAATGAATCAAATTAAGTGGAATGTCAGCTAGGCTAACCCAGCTCTCCTTCTTCTCTCAGCTTGAAAGGAATGGCTTCACGGCTCCAATTTCCCTGCACTTGCTGACACGTTTTTGCATTTCATCAAGAAAAAAAAAGAAAAATATATGAAGGCATGGGTATAAGCTATAAAAGATAAGAACGTCAAGTTGAGTCTATACTCATGTCCAGAGCAGGGATGCAATGATTATAGATTTTTGCCTGAACGGTGTATAGCAGGGGTCTCCAAGCGTCCAAAATCCATCCCTAGGGAAGTACCAACTTTAAAAAAAAAATATATATATATATATTTTTTTTTTATTTATTTATTTTTTTTATATTGATATTTTTTTTAATATTTTGTATCCATGTTCTAAATCGTGTTACTCTCGGTGTCTCCTAGCCGCTCAGACAAATCATATTGTCTAAAAATTAATTTTTTTCATCGATAACATGACATCAAGTGCGCACTCTTTCAGTTAATTAGAGGAATATATATATATATATATATATATATATATATATATATATATATATATACATATATATATATGCGTTTTGACTCGGGGGCCGCATTAGGTTAAAACAAATTGGCCGGGGGCCGGGCTATATATACACATATATATATATATATATATATATATATATATATATATATATATATATAAATGTTATATATATATATAAATGTTATATATATATTTATATATATATATATATATATATATATATATATATATATATATATATATTTAGAGTCAAAACGTTTGGGGACCCCTGGTTTATAATAGTCTGAGTAACAATCACAGTTTCATGATTATCACAATTATTATTGACTAATTTCACATCAAAAAATAGATACTACATTTATATCTCTTAAAGAATGTTATTTATTAGGGCCGTGAATTGTTGGCCACCCCACGATTTGATTCGATTTTTGATTCAAAATCAATAGATTTTTTTAAAAAACAATGGGTGCCAGTTCTATGATTATCTGCTTTTTTTGCAAGCTGCTTGAAGCCTTCAGGGGGCTGCCTTTTGATGACATCACTTCCTGTAAGGTTGTCCTGATACCAATATTTTGCTATCGGTACCAACATTATTTCGATACTTTTCTAAATAAAGAGGAGCATAAAAATGGCATTATTGGCTTTATTTTCACAAAAAATATTACGGTACATTAAACATATGTTTCTAATTGCAAGTTTGTCCTTAAATAAAATAGTGAACATACGAGACAACTTGTCTTTTAGTAGTAAGTAAGCAAACAAAGGCTCCTAATTAGCAGAGGTGGGACCAAGTCATTGTTTTGCAAGTCACAAGTAAGTCTCAAGTCTTTGCCCTCAAGTCCGAGTCAAGTCCCGAGTCAAGACAGGCAAGCCCCGAGTCAAGTCCAAAGTCAAGACTGGAAAGTCTCAAGTCAAGTCCTAAGTCCTGCATTTTGAGTTTCGAGTCCTTTCAAGTCCTTTTAACCACAGACTAATATATTAACACAGATTGTGTATGCTTTTCAAACGCTGTATTTATTTATTAAAACAAGTGCATTTTAAATTGCAGGAAAGAAAATTGTGCTGACATTGCACTTTATAATAGCACTATTAACCAGTCATTTTAAACATTAACTCATTCCTTTACAGAACAAACACATTAAAAAATAAAGTGCAAATGTACTTATTTGTACAAAAGTGTTAACATTGAAAAAACATGACACATACGTCAACATAACAAAAAACTTGTACTTTTTATATGTCAGGGCCCTATGCTGCATTGCATTTGCAAAAGACCAAATTAGCCAAGAGTCTGTCAGTCATTTGTGCACGATGGGGGCGTAGTATTTATTTTACCTTTATTTTACTATTTTTGTCTTTTTTTAGGTGGCTAAAATACGCGTTGCTGCTGACCGCCGTCTAACGTTACGTGTGATATATTGACTAACGTAACCCTGCTTAAAAAAAATCACTGAACAAAAAGTATGAATAAGGTAGTGAACTGCAACAGATTCCCGTGTTTGCAATAACGTTATAACGTTAGCAGTGAGTTTACAGCCTCACTGATTTAACTACACAGCAAATAAAAGTCACGTTACTTAGCCAATAAACGTTATCTTACATTCAAAACTTACCGTTCTTTGTGCAACTTCAAATGCCGGACGAAGTTGGAAGTTGTTGCCTCTCCATCAGTAATTTTCGAACCGCATGTGTTGCATACTGCAAATCGTTTTGTGTTGACCACCTCGTAATTTTTATACCCAAACGAAATTATTTTAGGTATCATTTTTTGTTCACTGGCGTGTGTTTTGGACATGTCTTCTTCGTTGGTTGTCCTGCAATTTGATTGGATGAATGCTGTGTGATGAAAACAAAGTAGATCTAATTTGATTGGCTGTTGTACTGAGCTCAGTACAACAGCTGGTGTGCTCTAGAGCACACCAGCTGACACACGCAACGCTGATAGACAAGTACACAATGAAAAATACGGAATAACTTTTTCATCTTTGGGTTTTGGGGAAAGTAGCAAGTCATGTCAAGTCATGTCAATTCAAAAGGCTCAAGTCCAAGTGAAGTCACAAGTCATTGATGTTAAAGTCTAAGTCGAGTTGCAAGTCTTTTTACATTTTGTCAAGTCGAGTCTAAAGTCATCAAATTCATGACTCGAGTCTGACTCGAGTCCAAGTCATGTGACTCGAGTCCACACCTCTGCTAATTAGTCTGCTGACATGCAGTAACATATTGTGTCATTTATCATTCTATTATTTTGTCAAAATTATGAAGGAAAAACGGAATAAAATGTATTATTAATCTACTTGTTCATTTACTGTTAATATCTGGTAATTTTCTGTTTTAACAGGTTCTATCTACACTTCTGTTAAAATGTAATAATCACTTATTCTTCTGTTGTTTGAGACTTTACATTAGTTTTGGATGAAACCACAAATTTGGGTATCGATCCGATACCAAGTACCGTATTTTTCGGACTATAAGTCACAGTTTTTTTCATAGTCCAGTGCGACTTATGTATGTTTTTTTCCTTTTTTGTTATGCATTTTCAGCAGGTGCGACTTATACTCCGGTGCGACTTATACTCCGAAAAATACGGTAGTTACAGGATCATATATTGGTCATAATCTAAGTCCAAGGACATATTTCCTGAGTTTATAAACATAATATACATTTTAAAAAAACTAAAAAATATTTTGTGATTATAAAAAATATTGATGAAATCATTATAGTATCGACTAGATACGCTCTTGTACTTGGTATCATTACAGTGGATGTCAGGTGTAGATCCACCCATGGCGTTGTTTACATTGTGAAGCCAGCTTGTTAGCGGTATCGTATCCTTCTACGGTGTGTAGGTTTTTTTCATTGATTGATTGAAACTTTTATTAGTAGATTGCACAGTACAGTACATATTCCGTACAATTGACCACTAAACGGTAAAACCCGAATAAGTTTTGAACTTGTTTAAGTCGGGGTCCACGTTAATCTATTCATGGTAGTGAAACATGTTTAGCTATTCGTCGTCCTGCAGGGATGATACTTGTAAGAAACGTACTTTATTTGTCGCCATGGAGGTGGTGATTAGCAGAGGTGGGACCAAGTCATTGCTTTGCAAGTCACAAGTAAGTCTCAAGTCTTTGCCCTCAAGTCTCGAGTCAAGTCCCGAGTCAAGACAGGCAAGTCCCGAGTCAAGTCCAAAGTCAAGACTGGAAAGTCTCAAGTCAAGTCCCAAGTCCTGCATTTTGAGTTTCGAGTCCTTTCAAGTCGTTTTAACCACAGACTAATGTATTTACACAGATTGTGTATGCTTTTAAAAAGCTGTATTTATTTATTAAAACAAGTGCATTTGAAATTGCAGGGAAAAAGATAGTGGTGACATTGCACTTCAAAATAGCACTATTAACCAGTCATTTTAAACATGTAACTCATTCCTTTACAGAATAAACACATTTGAAAAAACAAGTGCAACTGTACTTATTTGCACAAAAGTGTTAACATTGTATTTCCATGGCATATTGCATTGTAACTAGTTCCACAGCAGTTTCTATCCTGTTCTTACCTTATCTCATTGATCTCATCTCATACTGTATGTGTGTTGATGTGTGCGTACACTTAAAAACATAACAAATATATGAACATAACAATGAACAGAGTGGTACTTTTTAGATGTCAGGGCCCTATGCAATATGTACACATATTCTTAATATAGTATACATTTGAACTGACCTTTATTTGACTATGTTTATCTTTTTGTAGGTGGCTAAAATACGCGGTGCTGCTGACCGCCGTCTAACGTTACGTTACTGTGTGTGATACATTGAGTCAAAAGGCTCAAGTCCAAGTGAAGTCACAAGTCACTGATGTTAAAGTCTAAGTCGAGTTGCAAGTCTCCTTACATTTTGTCAAGTCGAGTCTAAAGTCATCAAATTCATGACTCGAGTCCAAGTCATGTGACTCGAGTCCACACCTCTGGTGATTAGTGATTTAGAAGTAGCTAAAACACTCCCGACTGCGGACGGATGTTGTGTACATTGTGTCATTGTGCCACAATGGAGGGTTCTTTAATCTGCATAGCAAAACAATCCTGATTTAGAGCATAAAGAGAGTGGCGGCGGGGTGAAAAGATAATAAAGTGTGATTATCTGCAGCGCTCCACAACAGTTTAATCCATACTTTACAATATTGTTGGCCAGAACCATGAGTTTATTAATCTACCACTTGACACGGTCTATAGGAACACTAAGCGTGAAAATGGACAGACTCGGGGACACTGTCGACTGATGTAATCTGTAGGGATGTGAATCTTTGGGCACCACATGATTCGATTCGATTTGATTCTTGGGAGTAACGATTCCATCCAGAATCGATTCTCGATTCAAAACAATTCCCGATTCAAAATCTAAGCTTTTTTAGTAACATTGGGCGTCAGGTCTATGATTCACTACATTTCTCAATTAAATAAATAAACAGCTCTGATCAATTTATATATTTCTTAAAAGAAAACTGGTGTTGTTTAATAAAATCCTACCCAAACATTTATGAAGTCAAATACAAATAAAGCAACAAGAGAAGTATCCAACACGTCTCTTTTGTAAAGTAAATTACAATGACTTTCGCTGATGTGTTGGATCCACTATGGACTGGACTTTCACAATATTATGTCAGACCCACTCGACATCCATGGCTTTCGGTCTCCAAGGTTTCTCATAGTCATTCACATCGACGTCCCACTGGGGTGAGTTTTTCCTTGCCCTTATGTGGGCTCTGAACCGAGGATGTTGTTCTGGCCTGTGCAGCCCTTTGAGACGCTTGTGATTTAGGGCTATATAAATAAACATTGATTGATTGATTGATTGAAATATGTACAAATATGGGCATCTACATCAACAATATGATTTGCCTGAGTGGCTGGAAAGGACAGATTGAAAAAAAAATTAAATCAATAAATACACATTTTTAAATCGATTTTTCATCTTTTTGAATCGATCAACAATCGTTACAAAAAAGAATTGCGATGAATTTGAAAATCAATTTTTTTTCTTGGACACTCCTCGTAATGTGTCTCTTTCTGAAGCCTTTAATGTGTGTTATTTAGTTCCGACATTATATTGGGTTTCCAAACACATTTTTCATAAAATATTTGCTCTAATTTTCGTATCCCGTCACAGTTAACGCGTGACAAAAATTTCCGCCTAACAAACAAATCGGATTGTTAGGCGCTAACAAAAACCAAGGTATAGGAATATGGTAATATGCCCTAAAATCTAAATTGCGATATATATGGCAGCCTCTTACCATAATGATACATATCATGATATATTATGTGGCATGTAAATGATAATAGAACCATTTCAAAACGTGCCACAGAGGCTCCTAATTTTTATTGTGTAATTTCCGGTTGTATTGATTTACTATTACTATTACTACTACTACTATAATTCAAATTTACTGATAATATCTGCTTACTTCTATTAAAATGTACTTAACACTTATTATTGTGTTGTTTGGACACTATTTATAAACTACTATACAAATACAGTACAGGCCAAAAATTTGAACACACCTTCTCCTCATTCAATGTGTTTTCTTTATTTTCATGACTGTTGTAGATTGTCACTGTAGGCATCGAAACTATGAATCAACACATGTGGAGTTATGCACTTAACGAAAAAAGGTGAAATAACTGAAAACATGTTTTATACCCAGCAATATGTTTGGAGGAGAAAAGGTAAGGCCTTTAATCCCAGGAACACCACGCCCACCATCAAGCATGGTAGTGGTAGTATTATGCTTTTGCTGCCAATGGAACTGGTGCTTTAAATTGGACAATGAAAAAGGAGGATGACCTCCAAATTCTTCAGGACAACCTAAAATCATCAGCCCGGAGGTTGGGTCTTGAGCCCAGTTGGGGGTTAAAACGGGACAATGACCCCAAACACACGTCAAAAGTGGTAAAGGAATGGCAAAATTAGGCTAGAATTAAGGTTTTAGAATGGCCTTCCCAAAGTCCTGACTTAAACGTGTGGACAATGCTGAAGAAACAAGTCCATGTCAGAAAACCAACACATTTAGCTTAACTGCACCAATTTTGTCAAGAGGAGTGGTCAAAAATTCAACCAGAAGCTTGCCAGAAGCTACCAAAAGCGCCTTATTGCAGTGAAACCTGCCAAGGGACATGTAACCAAATATTAACATTGCTGTATGTATACTTTTGACACAGCAGATTTGGTCCCATTTTCAGTAGACCCATAATAAATTCATAAAATAATCAAACTTCATGAATGTTTTTTGTGACCAACAAGTATGTGCTCCAATCACTGTATCACAAAAAAATAAGAGTTGTAGAAAGTATTGGAAACTCAAGACAGCCATGACACTATGTTCTTTACAAGTGTATGTAAACTTTTGATCGCGAGAGTACATATAATACTGTATGTACTATAGATGATATATACCGTTTTGAGCGATACTAGTTCTCCACATTTGCGTATCGATCCTTCCAACATCAAGTGGCTACAGAGGCAGTATTGGCTACTTAAAATTTTCAGATCGTTAACGTCTAAAGGCCTTAGTGGCCACATGTGTGGACAGCACCTTTTAGCTTTTATTTCCAAAATTGTGGACACTACTGAATTGGGGTCTTATGCCGACATATGGACACTTCTACCATACTTGCCAACCTTGAGACCTCCGATTTCGGGAGGTGGGGTGGGGGTGGCGTGGTTGGGGGGGGGGGGCGTGGTTGGGGGCGTGGTTAAGAGGGGAGGAGTATATTTACAGCTAGAATTCACCAAGTCAAGTATTTCATATATATGTGTATATATATATATATATATATATATATATATATATATATATATATATATATATATATATATATATATATATTATTTTTTTTATATATATATATATATATATATATATATATATATATATAAGAAACACTTGACTTTCGAATTCTAGCTATAAATATATATTTACTTTATTATATATATATATATATATATATATATATATATATATATATATATATATATATATATATATATATACACATATATATATATATATATAAAATAAATACTTGAATTTCAGTGTTCATTTATTTACACATATACTTGTTGAGTTAAGGGTTGAATTGTCCATCCTTGTTCTATTCTCTGTCACTATTTTTCTAACCATGCTGAACACCCTCTCTGATGATGCATTGCTGTGTGGCACGCACAAAAGTGCTTTCATCAAATGCACTAGATGGCAGTATTGTCCTGTTTAAGAGTGTCACAACATTGCTGTTTACGGCAGACGAACTGCTTTACGGTAGACGAAAACATGACTGCTGTTGTTGTGTGTTGCTACCACGCTGGGAGGACGTTAATGAAACTGCCTAACAATAAACACACATAAGAAACCAAGAACTCGCCCTCGATCATTGTACAGTTATAACGTGATTGGGCAGGCAGGCCGTTTATATTGTGGGACCCGAGTCCGCCTGAATTTCGGGAGATTTTCGGGAGATAATTTGTCCTGGGAGGTTTTCGGGAGAGGCGCTGAATTTCGGGAGTCTCCCAGAAAATCCGGGAGGGTTGGCAAGTATGACTTATACTGCTATCTGGTGGTGTCAGAAGAGTTATAACATACAATGGAATTTGGAAAAAAAAAGTGTAAAAATAAAAATTAGCATGAAGTACACATTTGTGTACTTATGGACTAAGTACATCATATAAAAAGATGATTTTTAGTTTTTATTCTAATTAGGGTCCAATAAGCCCAAATAGCAAAGAGAAATAAAAAAAATAATGTAAACAAACAGCTTGGGCCTTAAGAGGTTAAATTAGTAAATTTGTAATTAGACAAAAACACAGTAAATACATATTTTAAGTATATATAACAAAATGTATATTAAAGTCAATAGTGCAAAATAACTCAATAAAAGCAAAAACTACCAATGGGTTCAAATTCACAATCAATATGAGAGACAAGAACACACAACATCCATTATCACGATATAGCGATGGTATTAAAAGCTCTATCGTCGGCCATACTGATATCATTTATATTGTACATCGTCCATATCTCGCAACCCTAACGAGGAACCGCTGTGCAGACAACGAACGCGAGCCGGCCCGCTCTCTGACTCTACCTGCTCTCCTGGTGCCGCCATGAAGTCCGCTTCCAATAACAAAGACAAGTTGTTGAATTTTTCAAAGTGCTGCGATGAGAAGAGGGTCTATTTGCATCGCCGGTCGCAAACCAAAAGGTGTATCCAATGTCTTGGGGGCAACGGGAGAAGATGAATAAGGGAAGCGGCATAAAACCGTCTCTATATATAGCGGGTAATCTGTCATTTCATTTTTGTCATCTCTCTTCCCCTCGTTTTTTTGCTCTGAGGGATGAGGGATTGATGTTCAGAAGATCAGAGGAAGCGAGGAGGGGATCTTGGAGGCATGGTGAGATGAGAATAAAGTGTGTGTGTCTGTGAGGAAGTCTATGTAGCTTCGTTAAGGCCTCGGTCTGCTGGCTGAAGTCCACGTGGAATAGTTTAGTCCAAGAACAAAGTAGGAAAGCAAAACTTCCGACAATCCAAAATGCAAAAAGATTTAGGATACATAGCAAGAAAGTGTCTTTTTTTTTTTTTTCCTCTGGTGCCTCAAGTCACAAGTTTCTCAGGAGAATATCATCTTGAACATTTTGTTTGGGATTATTTACAGACCGATGCTTTGCACACAAACACACAAAAATGTTCTTAACCCTCTGGGGATTACTTCATGTAATAGCAATAAAGTCGCTGAAGGACAAAATAGTCCTCGGGTGTATAAAAACATGTTCAGATTCATATTTTTTCCACTTTTTTTGCACAAATCTCTCAATCAAAATCAGTCCTTAATAAAAATGCAAATATAATGTAAATATGTGAGGGTTTTTTGGAGGGGATTTTTTTGGAAAGGTTTCCATAAAATGAGTTATCATAAATGTTAGAATCGGGGTTGTCACGGCGCAGACTTGAACCCTCTTTTCTTGGCAACTGGTGCTCACGCAGCGACAAAGCTGCAGGCAATTGCGCATCAGCGCACCTGGACCTGATGAGAGGCAGCGGCATAAAAGCCAGCGGACCTAAGAGACCTTCGCCAGAACTCCCTGAGTAAGCATCACGTCTGGCACCCCTCCCTCATTCCTGTGTTGATGTTCTTTGTGTCTTCCACAGTGTCTTCACTGTTGCCTGTGATCGTGTCTCGCCTCACGACCTCCTTCCGGATCTCTGCTTGCCTCCCTCGATCCTCGACCCCTGCTTTGACACGGACATCGTTGCCTCTCTCCAGCCGCCGACTGCTTGCCTCCCCGCTGACTGCCTCTTCGCCTTCTCCCTTGGATTCGGGGAAAGATTCATTCAACACGCACCGACAACATCCTCTGGTAAAACTCACATTGTTAATTCCGCACATCGTCCGCACTCATTCACTTGTGGTAGCATACACACCCCACACATTCATCAAAGGTTTAAATAAACCTGGTAAACCGCAGTTCCGCCTTGGTGTCGCCTCGTTCCTTTTGACACATACACAACAGAGGTAAGGTCTAAATATACATAATATTAGTAATAAAACTTATTTTAACGCATTGTTATATGTTTTGCCGTGTCAGATTACAAACTTTATTGCAGTGTAATATTATGGGAACAAAAAAAGTCCTCATTGAGCATTTTTCAGGAATTTTGCCTATCGTTCACAATCATTATGATAGACATGACGACATACTTTTTTTCTTCATCACTGATTATTACTCACTGCAGACTTCATGAGAGCCAACAAACATAATAACACATCACTTACTGTACAAGGTCTACTGTCAGTAGGATGCAGACCGCTACAAAGTTCATATATTCCGATTTAGATGAAGAATGTCTCATAATCCTCGCAAAGAAACGAGGTGGGGGGACCAAGTTAAAGTTAAATCCCCATGCCCATGTTCACCGCCTGGGAGGTGAGGGGAGCAGTGAGCAGCAGCGGTGGCCGCGCTCGGGAATCATTTTGGTGATGAAACCCCCAATTCCAACCCTAGATGCTGAATGCCAAGCAGGGAGGCAATGGGTCCCATTTTTATAATCTTTGGTATGACTCAGGGTTTGAACTCACGACCTTCCAGTCTCAGGGCGGACACTCCAACCACAAGGCCACTGAGCAGGTCTTTTTGTGGCACTTTGTTTGGGGTACAGTTCTGTAACAGCTTCTTCCCTCAGGCCATCAGACTCTTGAACGCATCAAAATAATCCCCTCAATTTCCCTTCAAAAATGGATTAACTCGCTGGAATATAAAGACAATATAACATACATCCGTAAACGTGGATGCATATGAGAAAAAGCAATATATTTATCTGTACAGTAATCTATTTATTTATATCTGCGCATTATTGCTCGGCGAGCTCTTTTATCCTGCACTACAACGAGCTAATGCAACGAAATTCCCTTCTTATCTGTACTGTAAAGTTCAAATTTGAAAGACAATAAAAGTAAGTCTAAGTCTAAGTCTAAAATTAGATGAGATCATTTTGGTCAAATGTTTCCACACAGGACTTTGATGCACGCAGGGGTGGCTTTCGGTGGGAGGCGGGTGTTACGCAATGACGTGCCAGTCGATGATGGCCATGACGCCTTTAATGCAATAAAAAGCAAAAACAAACGATTAGGACCGCAAACAAAGTTTATATAATTGTGTTTTTGTAGCGGGTAAAATCGTAAAATGCATTTGTGGAGAGACTAGCACTGTAATTAACGTAATTAATCGATTAAAAGGCCTACTGAATTGCAATTTTCTTATTTAAACGGGGATAGCAGGTCCATTCTATGTGTCATACTTGATCATTTCGCGATATTGCCATAATTTTGCTGAAAGGATTTAGTAGAGAACATCGACGATAAAGTTCGCAACTTTTGGTCGCTGATAAAAAAGCCTTGCCTGTACCGGAAGTAGCAGACGATATGCGCGTGACGTCACAGGTTGTGGAGCTCCTCACATCTGCACATTGTTTACAATCATGGCCACCAGCAGCGAGAGCGATTCGGACCGAGAAAGCGACGATTTCCCCATTAATTTGAGCGAGGATGAAAGATTTGTGGATGAGGAAAGTGAGAGTGAAGGACTAGAGGGCAGTGGGAGCGATTCAGATAGGGAAGATGCTGTGAGAGGCGGGTGGGACCTGATATTCAGCTGGGAATGACTAAAACAGTAAATAAACACAAGACAATTATATACTCTATTAGCCACAACACAACCAGGCTTATATTTAATATGCCACAAATTAATCCCGCATAACAAACACCTCCCCCTTCCCGTCCATTAACCCGCCAATACAACTCAAACACCTGCACAACACACTCAATCCCACAGCCCAAAGTACCGTTCACCTCCCCAAAGTTCATACAGCACATATATTTCCCCAAAGTCCCCAAAGTTACATACGTGACATGCACATAGCGGCACGCACGTACGGGCAAGCGATCAAATGTTTGAAAGCCGCAGCTGCATGCGTACTCACGGTACCGCGTCTGCGCATCCAACTCAAAGTCCTCCTGGTAAGAGTCTCTGTTGTCCCAGTTCTCCACAGGCCAATGGTAAAGCTTGACTGTCATCTTCCGGTAATGTAAACAATGAAACACCGGCTGTGTTATCCGGCACAACAGTCAAGGGGTGCATTCTACGGCGGGGGTGCGTTATCCGGCACAACACCTGTCGCAATACACCGCTTCCCACCTACAGCTTTCTTCTTTGCTGTCTCCATTGTTCATTGAACAAATTGCAAAAGATTCACCAACACAGATGTCCAGAATACTGTGGAATTTTGCGATGAAAACAGACGACTTAATAGCTGGCCACCATGCTGTCCCAAAATGTCCTCTACAATCCGTGACGTCACGCGCAGACGTCATCATACCGAGACGTTTTCAGCAGGATATTTCGCGCAAAATTTAAAATTGCACTTTAGTAAGCTAACCCGGCCGTATTGGCATGTGTTGCAATGTTAAGATTTCATCATTGATATATAAACTATCAGACTGCGTGGTCGGTAGTAGTGGGTTTCATTAGGCCTTTAAACCAGTGTGGGTGGCACTGGGAGCAGGTGGGTAAAGTGTCTTGCCCAAGGACACAACGGCAGTGACTAGGATGACGGAAGCGGGGATCGAACCTGGAACCCTCAAGTTGCTGGCACGGCCACTCTACCAACCGAGCTATACCGCCATCAATCTCTTTGGTCAATGGATGAAAAAGTCCACTATATACTCTGAGGGCTAAGCACTCTTGATTAAGTCTCTGTGGTCCGTTAAAACAGAGTGTTGAAGGATGTGTGGGTAGGAAGAAAAAAATGCAGGGAGGGATTAACAACGCACAAAGAAGAAACCTCCGATGACGATGCAATCCTGCACGATACAACTTGAGCGGCTGTGCACTCGTTCAGTATCACACCCTGCGCAACGTGGGGGAGCCGGGATTGGAAAAACCCAAATCTTGAACTTCGTCTTTATACTTCCCGCAGAGAGCTGCAAGTGATTCTCCTGATCCAAAAAAGCCGAGACTGCAGGCACGCACTTAATGCATACAGCGACGAGCGGGATCATTAGAATAACTCAACCAGTCACAGCTGCTCGACAGTTAGCAAGCTCGCTCCATCGAGAAACCCTTTCTTTGAATAATTCACAGAGGTGTAAATAAAATATATCCAGTGGCCCTCACCTCAAAAAAATTAGAAACAAGATAGCTGCCACACTGAGTAATAACTTCTTCTTGAGTGAGCACAGGCGTGTATGTGACACGCAAGCAGAAGCAAAACATTAAAAGAAAAAAAAAGGGACCTCACCTTAAATGTCAATTATTCACACATGTAGTCATCCATGGTGGTGTTTGATATGAAAATGGAATTTTCCATCGTAATAAATGACGATGGTACTCAATGGCACAACGATGCGCACACACACACAGAAACATAGTCACCCATTGATTGAAGCTTGGCGAGAGTATTACTGTCCTTTAATTCTTCCCCGAATAACATGTATTGCTTCTCTCCAGCAGGAAACAGTGTGATATTGTCTGAATAATGCATGAGAACAACAGCGTGGTCTGGATCATTTCTAAAACAAACAGCTCTGTGGTCAATGAAGCCTCAAGCTGGGTGTTGTTTCTAAAAAAAAAAAAAACAGTCCCCTCTCGTATTATATAAACCAGGGGTGTCCAAACATTTTGTCTCCAAGGACCAAAGTGAAAATGTGCCAATAGTCTGCGGGCCGAATAGCCATTTTTACCATGCAACAGCACCACAAGTGAGGAATGTAGCCTCATATACCACCACATATAAATATATGTATATCAGTGACGTGCGGTCACTGCCATCATGGAAAGAAAAAAAAAAGAAAAAGAAAAAAAAAAAATTAAATTGTTATATGTATTCAGTGATTATACTATAAAGTTATTTTCCATTTAACTTCACCAGTTTTAGATTATTTTTATTCAAAATCGCTGAATTTTCACATTTGCCGTTCAAATACTGAGAAGAGACGGTGCGGTGATCAGCAGCCAGTTGAGGCACGTCACTCAGTTGTGCCTCAACATGGATTGCGGACTCGGCTAACTGCTGGCCTGCTGTACAGTGAGACCGTATTGCTATATGAACTATATTATACATTTCCATAGTTTAGTTAGCTGAGGTATATAATGTACAGTGTATTTTGTCAACAACTGTATGTGTGTAACGTATTTCTTGTGCTGAACAAACTGCAGCGAAGACGCACTGTGTGAGGCTCGCAGTAATCCCGCCTCCTGGTGCCGGTTAATGCACCCCCGCCGCAAAATGCACCCCCCGACTGGAGCGCCACACCAACCAAAGCCCACACCTAAACCCTCCACGTGCAAGACCGAATCCACCCAAAAAAAGTCACTTAACGAGAAGCCAAAAAGTGCAAAAACAACAATGCTCGCGCCGGAGGAGCCGTGAACGACTGCAGGGACACAACATTAGGTACACCTGCAGACTGCAGCACGGATTTAATTTTTCATTCATTCACAACTCCTCCAACACGAACACCACTGTTACCGCACTTATAAGTAAAGGTAAGACCATAATAACGTGTTTTTTATTAAATGTGCTTTTTTGTGTGCTACAGTTTGTATGTGTAAAGTTAAAGTTAAGTTAAAGTACCAATGATTGTCACACACACTAGGTGTGGTGAAATTTGTCCTCTGCATTTGAGCCATCCCCTTGATCACCTCCTGGGAGGTGAGGAGAGCAGTGGGCAGCAGCGGCGCCGCGCCCGGGAATAATTTTTGATGATTTAACCCCCAATTCCAACCCTTGATGCTGAGTGCCAAGCAGGGAAGAATGCTGGTATGAACTTTTAAACATAACCCGTTAACTGCTGCCAATCAAATGGTGAATAAGATACTCTTTAGGGTTCATATGTTTGTAAATCTGACTGTGATGAAGTCAGTGCCTCACCAGCCATCAACCTCACCGCACGTCACTGATGTATATATATATAAGAATTAGAGATGTCCGATAATGGCTTTTTTGCCGATATTCCTATATTATCCAACTCTTAATTAACGATTCCGATATCAACCAATACCGATATATACAGTCGTGGAATTAACACATTATTATGCCTAATTTTGTTGTGATGCCCCGCTGGATGCATTAAACAATGTAACTTCACCATGAATTGATTAACGTGGACCCCGAATTAAACAAATTGAAAAACTTATTCGGGTGTTACCATTTAGTGGTCAATTGTACGGAATATGTACTGTGCTGTGCAATCTACTAATACAAGTTTCAATCAATCAATAAAAAACAAGGTTTTCCAAAATAAGAGAACAACTTCAACTCCAGTTATTGGAAAAAAATGCCAACATGGCACTGCCATATTTATTATTGAAGTCACAAAGTGCATTATTTTTTTTTAACATGCCTCAAAACAGCAGCTTGGAATTTGGGACATGCTCTCTCTGAGATAATCCTAATACCCACTACAACTATGGGAAATACTATACTTTGACTGTCACAAAGTGCATTATTTTTTTATTTTTTTTAACATGCCTCAAAACAACAGCTACAAAAACAATGATGGCACACAGCTTCAGTCCAGAGTATACTCTACGTCCGTGTTTTACCGGATATGTACCGCTCCGTACAGCGGCGTTTTAAAAAGTCATTAATTTAACTTTTTGAAACCGATACCGATAATTTCTGATATTACATTTTAAAGCATTAATCGGCCGATATCGGACATCTCTAATAAAAATGTTATAATTCAATGATCTTGATTTTTTCAAGTAACATCACTGCACTGCCTCTGTAACATCTTCTTGTTGGATCGATACCCAAATTTGTAGTATCACCCAAAACAACCAAGGTATCAAACAACTGAAGAATAAGTGTTTATTCCATTTTAACAGACGTGTAGATATAACCATGTTACCGCAGAAAGTAACCAGATATTAACAGCAAATTAGCAAGTAGATTAATAATAGTTTTGATGAAATTACACAATCGGAAATGTCATTGCAATTGTAATGCTTCTATTATTATTTATAGAGATGTCCAATAATGGCTTTTTTGCCGATATCCCGATATTGTCCAACTCTTAATTACAGATTCCGATATCAACCGATACCGATATATACAGTCGTGGAATTAACACATTATTATGCCTAATTTTGTTGTGATGCCCCGCTGGCTGCATTAAACAATGTAACAAGGTTTTCCAAAATAAATCAACTCAAGTTATGGAAAAAAATGCCAACATGGCACTGCTATATTTATTATTGAAGTCACAAAGTGCATTATTTTTGTTAACATGCCTCAAAACAGCAGCTTGGAATTTGGGACATGCTGTCCCTGAGAGAGCATGAGGAGGTTGAGGTGGGCGAGGTTGGGGGGGCGGGGTTTTGGGATAGGGAGTAGCGGGGGTGTATATTGTAGCATCCCGGAAGAGTTAGTGCTGCAAGGGGTTCTGGGTATTTGTTCCGTTGTGTTTATGTTGTCTTACTGTGCGGATGTTCTCCCGAAATGTGTTTGTCATTCTTGTTTGGTGTGGGTTCACAGTGTGGCGCATATTTGTAACAGTGTTAAAGTTGTTTAATAGGTCACCCTCAGTGTAACCTGTATGGCTGTTGACCAAGTATGAATTGCATTCACTTGTGTGTGTGAAAAGCCGCAGATATAATGTGAGTGGGCCGGCACGCAAATGCAGTGCCTTTAAGGCACGCCCCCAATATTGTTGTCTGGGTGGAAATCGGGAGAAATTCGGCAGAATGGTTGCCCCGGGAGATTGTCGGGAGAGGCACTGAAATTCGGGAATCTCCCGGGAAAATCGGGAGGGTTGGCAAGTATGACTGGGAGACACAACTGCTCTGTACTTCTCCCTACGTCCGTGTACCGCTCCGTACAGCGGCGTTTTAAAAAGTCATACATTTTACTTTTTGAAACCGATACCGATAATTTCCGATATGACATTTTAAAGCATTTATCGGTCTAGTATATATGTTTAAAAATGTTACAACTCAATGATCTTGATAATTTCAAGTAACAGCATTGCACTACCTCTGTAACTGCTCGTTGTTGGATCAATACCCAAATTTGTAGTATCCCCCAAAACAACCAAGGTATCAAACAACTGAAGAATAAGTGTTTATTCCATTTTAACAGACGTGTAGATATAACCATGTTACAGCAGAAAGTAACCAGATGTTAAAAACAAATTAGCAAGTAGATTAATAATAGTTTTGATGAAAATGTCATTGCATACGTCAGCAGCCAAATTGTAATGCTTCTATTATTATTTATATACCAAATAATATCATATCACCTCTTCCTATAAATAGGGATGTCTGATAATGGCTTTTTGCCGATATCCGATATTCCGATATTGTTCAACTCTTTAATTACCGATACCGATATCAACCGATATATACAGTCCTGGAATTAACACATTATTATGCCTAATTTGGACAACAAGGTATGGTGAAGATAAGGTACTTTAAAAAAATAATAATAATAATAAAATAAGATAAATAAATTAAAGACATTTTCTTGAATAAAAAAGAAAGTAAAACAATATAAAAACAGTTACATAGAAACTAGTAATTATTGAAAATGAGTCAAATTAACTGTTAAAGATTAGTACTATTAGTGGACCAGCAGCACGCACAATCATGTGTGCTTACGGACTGTATCCCTTGCAAACTGTATTGATATATATTGATATATAATGTAGGAACCTGAATATTAATAACAGAAAGAAACAACCCTTATGTGTGAATGAGTGTGAATTAGTGTAAATGGGGGAGGAAGGTTTTTTGGGTTGGTGCACTAATTGTAAGTACATCTTGTGTTTTTTATGTTGATTTAATAAAAAAATAAAAAAATTAAATTAAAAAAACGATACCGATAATTAAAAAAACGATACCGATAATTTCCGATATTACATTTAACGCATTTATCGGCCGATAATATCGGCCCGCCGATCATCTCTACCTATAAACTATCTCGACATATCGCCTCTCCCTATGAATTATCTCGACAAAAATATTGGGAAAGAAATTTTAAATTATCCTAAAAGGTTCAGGTTTTTCCGCACCCGGTAGCGGTGAGAAGCAGATCGGGAAAGGCAATCAATCCCAATACGGTCAGGAGGTAGATAAATAAACCACAGGTCGTTGCCACTTGTCCCACCCGTGGTACAGTGTTAACACGCTCTGTTGTGTAGTCGCCCCGCCACAATAGAGATTGAGTACAAATCAATATGCTCTTGGCCGCACCCTCGTTGCGTCTCCTGTGATCATGACAATCGCTGCGATTCGGCTATGGATCATTTTACACAACAAGCTCCAGGGTGAAGCTTCTGCTACACACATTTTATTTCCAGTCAATATAAATTGTTAAAATTAAGCAAGCATCTGTCTGAAATGTTGCACTCTGTATAGCACAAAACATTTCCTGTAATCAGAAAATATTGCTACAGTCCTTGGGCGTTAATAGTTATGTGTTCTTCATTAGCAAAGGTTAGATTTTGAAACTATGTACAGGACGAGTAAATAAGTGGGCCGACAGGAAAAGTCGTGCTGGGTTTTTTTTGCAATTGCGAGACAAAACTTGCATTTCAAATAAAGTTTTGTTTTGTTAGCATATTTGGATGAAAAAGAAGAGATTTTGCACATTAACTTGTGCCCTTCCATAACAAGAGTAGCCTCTTGGCTTGAAATGTGTCCATGAGGGTCAAAGCCTTGTGAGAAACGCTCAACCAACAGGTTTAGGTTTCGTTGTTGTTGGTCTGGACCCCAGGGTGCGGAGACCGCAGGTGAAATGCAGGTAATGATTTATTTGTTGACAAAAACAAAAAATAGTGCACAGGAGGCATTGGTAACGCTATGCAGCATGGAAGCAAACAAAGCAAAATGATCCAACCCCCGTTTAAATAAAAAGGTTCTGGCATAAAGAGCATGCTGATTGGCAAACAGCGACAGGTGTGTCCTGATCATACTTGCCAACCCTCCTGGATTTTCCGGGAGACTCCCGAAATTCAGCGCCTCTCCCGAAAACCTCCCGGGACAAATTTTCTCTTGAAAATCTCCCGAAATTCAGGACCTGAGTCCACTAACCCACAATATAAACAGCGTACCTGCCCAATCACGTTATGACTGTAGAATGATGGAGGGCGAGTTCTTGGTTTCTCATGTGGGTTTATTGTTAGGCAGTTTCATTAACGTCCTCCCAGCGCGGCAACAACACACAACAACATCAGTCACGTTTTTGTCTACCGTAAAGCAGTTCGTCTGCCGTAAACAGCAATGTTGTGACACTCTTAAACAGGACAATACTGCCATCTAGTGCATTTGATGAAAGCACTTTTGTGCGTGCCACACAGCAATGCATCATCAGAGAGGGTGTTCAGCATGGTTCGAAAAATAGTGACAGAGAATAGAACAAGGATGGACAATTCAACCCTTAACTCAACAATGAGTAGATGAGTGTTATGTGTGTGTATATGTGTAAATAAATGAACACTGAAATTCAAGTATTTATTTTATATATATATATATATATATATATATATATATATATATATATATATATATATATATATATATATATATATATAATAAAATAGATATACATTTATAGCTAGAATTCACTGAAAGTCAAGTATTTCTTATATATATATATATATATATATATATATATATATATATATATATATATATATATATATATATATATGAAATACTTGACTTAGTATTTCGTCAAGTATGTCTTATATATATATATATATATGTATATATAAAATAAATATTTATAGCTAGAATTCACTGAAAGTCAAGTATTTCTTATATATATATATATATATATATATATATATATATATATATATATATATATATATATATATATATATATATATATACGTATATATATATATATATATGAAATACTGGACTTAGTATTTCGTCAAGTATTTCTTATATATATATATATATATATATATATATATATATATATATATATATATATATATATGAAATACTTGACTTGGTGAATTCTAGCTGTAAATATACTCCTCCCCTCTTAACCACGCCCCCAACCACACACCCCTCCCCCGCCTTGCCCCCCACCTCCCGAAAACGGAGGTCTCAAGGTTGGCAAGTATGGTCCTGATTGCCAATCAGGGACAGGTTAGGGAGCCAGCACTTAGACAGGACAAGTATTGACAAAAGGGGGGCAAACAGGGAATTGGGAACAAAAAATTAAGAGTGCTGGACAGGAAATAAAATATGATCATGCGAACTAATAATAATTGTCATGAGAGATAATGACCAAAAATGTACCATCTAATTATAAACAGTAAAGATGACAAATTGTACTATTTTTCTCCAAACTAAAAACCCTGAAATTAGAAACAATAACATTACTGTGTGTGTGTGTGTGTGTGTGTGTGTGTGTGTGTGTGTGTGTGTGTGTGTGTGTGTGTGTGTGTGTGTGTGTACATACGCTCCCACATACAGTCGCAATCAAAAGTTGACATACACTTGTAAAGAACATAATGTCATGGCTGTCTTGAGTTTCCAATCATTTCTACAACTCTTTTTTTTTTTCGTGATAGAGTTATTGGAGCACATACTTGTTGGTCACAAAAAACATTCATGATGTTTGGTTTTTTTATGAATTCTTTATGGGACTACTGAAAATGTGACCAAATATGCTGGGTCAAAAGTATACCTACAGCAATGTTAATATTTGGTCACATGTCCCTTGGCAAGTTTCACTGCAATAAGGCGCTTTTGGTAGCCATCCACAAGCTTCTGGCAAGCTTCTGTTTGAATTTTGGACCACTCCTCTTGACAAAATTGGTGCAGTTCAGCTAAATTTGTTGGTTTTCTGACATGGACTTGATTCTTCAGCATTGTCCACACGTTTACATCAGGACTTTGGGAAGGCCATTCTAAAACCTTAATTCTAGCCTGATTTAGCCATTCCTTTTGACGTGGGTTCGGGGTCATTATCCTGTTGGAACACCCAACTGCGCCCAAGACCCAACCTCCAGGGTAATGATTTTAGGTTGTCCTGAAGAATTTGGAAGTATTCTTCCTTTTTCATTGTCCCATTAACTCTTTTTAAAGCACCAGTTCCATTGGCAGCAAAACAGGCCCAGAGCATAATACTACCACCACCACGCTTGACGGTAGGAATGGCGTTCCTGGGATTAAAGGCCTTACCTTTTCTCCTCCAAACATATTGCTGGGTATTGTGGCCAAACAGCTAAATTTTTGTTTCATCTGACATCATATGGACAAAGATAAGACCTTCTGGAAAAAAGTTCTGTGGTCAAATGCACTGATCTGCCAATGTTGTCCAAGTAATACATTACAACAGGAGCACTCACGTGTGTTATTTGCTGCAAAAAATTGGTGTGGGGGCCAGTATAGGGTAATTCCAGACCCGGTTGAATTACCCTGCCCTGCAACATAATGAAGCCACTCCCGACATATATTATAAGTGGGAATTTGGACAACACGGACCATATTATCTACCTGGGAGCGCATGCTGTGGGCCCTGAGACACCCTTTTTTGGTGTCCAAATGCCAGACTCATAAGATGTCTCCTGGTTGAGCCCACACCGACATCTGAAGACAGCTGCTCCTTTTCGCCCCCTCTACCCCCTTGTCAATCACGGAAACATGACTAACTTCCCACCCTCGCCTCTTACAGCTCATCACCATTCCACTCCATCTGTTCCCTCCTCTAAACTACGCTTGCCCTCACACTCGTCTCTCATTGATGAAGGTGAGTCCACAAGTTGTTACAATCTTCTTCTGAGCTCCCTATCCCCCAAAAGTCCACTCCTCGATGTCATTTTTCCTAAAGTGAAGACATTTTGATTACCCAAAACCAAGATAGTCTTGTAATTTCAATACATTTAAAGTATGCCCCCTCTGTCTGAATAGATTACAGAACACTACCTATAACCAAAGGCACAAATTCAGCTTCCCAGAGGTTACACAACATATTTCATTACAGTAGGAAGGGATTCATACGACCCCATTCCTAGGTGTATCTCGCCTGAGAGGAAGAGGGTGGGTTAATCCGTCTGCAATGCAGTCTGCTAAAAATGATGGAAAGCGCCTGTCAGAAAAATTGTATGTAAATTATCAAAAAACTTTCCGTTCCCTGAGTTCCCAATGAACAGACAAGAGGCTGTCTTTGTTGCACCAAGCTAAAGGCTTGGAAAATTCCATTGTGTATGATGGGAGGAGACGGGAGGGGGTTATCTATTGTGATCCAAGACTTGCCCAAGTTGAATCCAGGACCAGCCCTAGCCCGAGGCATCTTTTTCTTTTGTGTTAATGTGACCGAAAACAATGACTGTTTACATACTCCCCATTCCTTTGGAAGCAGATGTTGTTGTGTAAACAGGGAGTGCCCAAAAAAGGAGGAGACGTAAACCTTTTTCGTAGGTGACACTGTAAGAGGTTACAGGTTGACACGTTTCTCCTCAATTGAGTCAAAATTTAATTCTGCCTCTGTTTGATTCCTTTCTTCTTGTCTTGTTTAATAGATGTCATCAGTGTTTGAACCTGACAGCGCCACAGTAGTCAAAGTTGGAATTGCCACACAGCACATTTTCAGATATTCCACACTCTTCTGCCATCTGGGAGCTAAAGTGGATAGTGCAACCCCCCACCTCCAGAATTTGTCACATTTTATGTGTCAGGTAAATCCCCTTCCTACTATATGCCAAAAATAATATATATTTGATAATGTTGTATGGTGCAAAAAAACAACCACAAATTTCTAAATATCTGGAATTAAATGATACATCTTCCTCCTATCCAGGAGGTCGCAAAAAGCCGCTGCCTGACCAGGGCTCAGAAAATCTGCAGAGACACCTCCCACCCCCACCAATGACTGTTTTCACTGCTGGACTCTAGAAAGCGGTTCCGCAGCCTCCGTAGAAGAACCTCCAGGTTCTGTAACAGCTTCTTCCCTCAGGCCATAAGACTCTTGAACGCATCATAATAATCCCCTCAATTCCCCCGAAAAATGGATTAACTCGCTGGAATATAAAGACAATATAACATACATCCATAAACGTGGATGCATATGCAAAAGTGCAATATATTTATCTGTACAGTAATCTATTTATTTATATCTGCACCTTATTGATTTTTATCCTGCACTACCATGAGCTTATGTAACACAATTTCGTTCTTATCTGTACTTTAAAGTTCAAATTTGAATGACAATAAAAAGGAAGTCTAGGTCTAAGTCTAAAAAAATGTCTCTTCTGTATTAGAAATATCGGCCTGTCAGGATATAGCTCTGTTTTGGTAGATCATATTGGGTGAATAAATTAAAAAAAAAAACATCAGACAATATTCACTGTATTAGCAAATCTAGCACTAACCAAAATAGCGCTCACAAAACTTTCAATGTAATAATGAAAATTATAGAGATCTTACTTCAACAAAAACAACAAAATCTATATACAGAGAGCCTGATTTACTAAAAGGTTTGCGCGTAAACATGCAAACTTGATAGCACACGCAAAGATGATCTACTAAACGTGTGCAAAGTGGATTGCGTCTGTTAAGGGAGCAGAATAAGGCGTGCAATCCATTTTGCGTCTCTGTCTTCGTTAATAGGCAAAATATATGCTGATCATCTGAACGCCCACAATACTAGGAGGAGAAAAACGTAATATACATTATACATTATCAACACTGAAGTTGTATACCGTATTTTCCGGACCATAGGGTGCACCGGATTGTAAGGCGCACAGCGGAAGTGGAAGAAGTGTCAAAAGATGGCGTTAACTGTTTTAATGACATTCAAACTTTACTTAAATCAATAACGGAGCAGCATCTCCTCATTCGTGGCTCACTAGTGCAATAACAAGGCCGGAAATGTGTCCTGTGAAAATCGGACCGGAACTCTCTTATAACGAAAGTTCCTTGGGTGAATAATGTACACTCACTATACCGGTAGGTTTTAGCGCTCTCATGGCCAGTTTGCTGACAGATATAAGTAAGAACTTTACACTACTTTGTATAAGAAATGGCAACAGCGGAGAATGAATGTCCCATAACAAGAAGATAAAGAAAAATAAGAAGCTTATCGACTACAAAGGCGGACGTGCGCATTTCTTCAGGATTCATGCAGATCCCAAATACAGATCAGCAGGTACCAGAAGGTAAGAAAAGTTGCTTTTGCATAATATTGCGAAACAAAACGCCAGATAATATGTCTTACCTTATACACACACTATAATAACACTCGTATGATGAAGCACAGTACAATTCATCAAGCAGTGTGGCTTCATAGCTTACCAAAGTCGTACTAAAACAAATTGATAGATTTTTGAGCGCCGTGTGTAATGTTCTATATTTTCAATGGAACATATAAAATGTTGGTGTCGTTTACCTGAGTCATATTGCAGTCTACACATATCTCTTATGTTTGACTGCCATGTACTGGTCACATTTATCACCATGTACCAAATAAAATAGCTTTGAGGTCGGTAAGAAAAACCAGAATTATTCCGTACTTTAGGCGCACCGGGTTATAAGCCGCATTGTCGAGTTTTGAGAAAAACAAAAAGGATTTTAAGTGCGCCTTGTAGTCCGGAATATACGGTAGTTTAGGGGAGCGGTTCCACACTGTGTATGGAGACACAAAATTAACAGCTTGTCGCTTGTCAGTCAGGGGACTACAAAAAATTCTGTATCAGCCAGAGGGAATCTGCGTTATTAAAAGTCATTCTTCGGCAAAAGTGATCATGTAAATTGGCCGATCCTGATTGGTGGCCGATCGATCGGTCTCCTTCATTGTCGTTGTCTTTTTTCTGACTGGTTTTTCCAGCACTATTTAAAAGTTGATAAAAGAACAGCATTTAACTACACTGTAGTGCGGAAAAGTGGTATTTGATGCCTGAGCCTTGATGCTTGTCTGGCTCCCAGAATACACACCTAAATTCAATAGCAGGCTGTGTGTTTCCCACCTAGGCATTCAGTGATGTCATACTTATTCCGACTTTAATAACTACCCGTCAAAATATCATAATTTATGTCACCACATGACCACGGCTTAAGAAATACTATACAGAAACATACTTGTGCACGACTGGATATTGAATCACCTCACCGGTGTACAAAACAGGCTATATTTCGGCACATTTAAAAATCAATGAACCCGCATCAACATTTAAAACATACCTTACGTGGTACTGTCAAAATTAATATAATTGTAAAGAACATATTAAAAGTAGAAAAATAAATAAATTATATATTTGAACTTTTTCTTCTTGAGTTAAAAAAAGTGAGAACTGATGATTTGTCTGTTGGCCGGGTTGGATTCTCACTTGGGAGTGACAAGTGAAAATCCATCACTGTCACGTTTATCGTAAGGCTATCTAGATAGGCTACTGTCAACATACTTGCGCCTCTCCCGAAAACTTCCCGGGACAAATGTTCTCCCGAAAATCTCCCGAAATTCAGGCGGAGCTGGAGGCCACGCCCCCTCCAGCTCCATGCGGACCTGAGTGAGCCTGTTTTCACGTCTGCTTTCCCACAATATAAACAGCGTGCCTGCCCAATCTCGTTATAACTGTAGAATGATCGAGGGCGAGTTCTTGGTTTCTTATGTGGGTTTATTGTTAGGCAGTTTCATTAACGTCCTCCTAGCGCAGTAACAACACACAACAACAGCAGTCACGTTTTCGTCTACCGTAAAGCAGTTCGTCTGCCATAAACAGCAATGTTGTAACACTCTTAAACAGGACAATACTGCCATCTACTGTACATGCATATGTGACAATAACATCTAGGGCTTTTAGAGAGTGCAGTGCACAACTGCGCACACAACAAGGAGACGAAGCAGAAGAACGAGGAAGATACGCCGACGACGAGTGAGATGAAGAAATACGCTTGTAAGTTCCAAGCCGCAGCTGCGATTGGACCTGGATAGCCTCCGGGAAGAAGTAGTGGACTACCAAGTGCTTGGCAGTGAAGATCTTCCTTAGGAAGCAAAGATTGACCGGTTTTGGGCCATGCTCGGTAGAGATGGAAGATTCCAGACTCTAGTGCATTTGATGAAAGCACTTTTGTGTGTGCCACACAGCAATCCATCATCAGAGAGGGTGTTCAGCATGGTTAGAAAAATAGTGACAGAGAATAGAACAAGAATGGACAATTCAACCCTTAACTCAACAATGAGTAGATGAGTGTTATGTGTGTGTATATGTGTAAATAAATGAACACTGAAATTCAAGTATTTATTTTATTTATATATATATATATATATAATATATATATATATATATATATATATATATATATATGTATGTGTGGGAAAAAAATCACAAGACTATTTCATCTCTACAGGCCTGTTTCATGAGGGGGTTCCCTCAATCATCAGGAGATTTTAATGGGAGCATTCACATACCATGGTTTATATAGGGCACAGAGTGGGTGGGTACAGGCTGGCGTAGGGGCGTGGTGATTGGCTCATGTGTTACCTAGGAGGTGTTGCCGTCTGTGGCGGCATGCTGTTACAATTTCGCTGCGCTTGTTGAGGGATGACAGGTCTGGACGGTAAATAATAAACAGTTTCTCTTTCAAGCATAGGTTGCATCTTTTATTACCACTATTGTAAGGTGTGCTGGATGCAAGAATTTGCCATGTTATTGAATATTCAACATTATTGTCTTTGAGGTCCCAAATGTGTTTGCTGAGTTCTGTGGTATTCCGCAGGTTTTGGTTCCTGAAAGAAGCCTTGTGATTGTTCCATCTGGTTTTGAACTCTCCCTCGGTTAATCCTACATATGTGTCGGATGTGTTAATGTCCTTGCGTGTTACCTTAGATTGGTAGACAACTGATGTTTGTAAGCACCCCCCGTTGAGAGGGAAATCAGGTTTCTTTTGGCAGTTGCAGCCTTTGTTGGTTTTGGGGTCGTTCTGTCTGGGGGTAGACGGCTCATTTGCAATTGTTTTGTTTATATATATATATATATATATATATATATATATATATATATATATATATATATATATATCTATATATATATATATATACATATATATATATATATATATATATATACATATATATATATATATATATATATGAAATACTTGACTTAGTGAATTCTCGCTGTAAATATACACCTCCCCTCTTAGCCACGCCCCCCACCACGACCCCCCACCTCCCGAAATCGGAGGTCTCAAGGTTGGCAAGTATGACTGTCAACAACTCGTGATCTGATTGGCTATCACAACTGTCTATCAATTGTCTATCCGTCAAAATTCATACGGCGCTGGCAACAAGATAGCTGAATTCTAATTGGATAAAAGCTCTAACGTAAAAAACAAGCAACACTTGAGCCTAATAAGACATGAAAAGAATCTGAATAATTTAAAATTAACTTTTATTAATCTATGATGTATGTTAGGCCAGCAGAGAAGGCCTTGCTGGCTCAACAGCACACCACTGTCCAAATTCTAAAAGATCCAGTTAAAAAAATGTCCTATAGCAAAGGTCCAGAACAAAGAATTGTACTGCAGGTCTGTCGTGATTTAGTGTGTAATATACATTGCTTAGCCTTATTATCCCAATCAATGTTTGAATGTAAACAAAACCTGAGAGTCAAGTTTTAGTTTACTCTGCCAGGATTTTAAACCTGGACTAGAATGGTCTGAAGGAACGTTCATTAGCAGCCATTGTGCAGTGAATGAGTGGGTCAAGATTCGGGTGGATTGCTCATATTGGGGTCAGAGACTGCTTATTTCCTATGACCTCAGTTCAGACTTCAGTGTGTATGTCTGGGATTATAAACATAGTGCTTCGTCTCATATTGGAGTTTCACATTGCTATTTTTTACAAGTACCACAGTCTCTAAGCAAACTGTTTGTGTGTTTCCGAGGGGAAGAAGGAACACAAATGACTCGGTCCATTCTGGGTTGAAAGCTCTATTTTCACTTTTCAACCATCCTGTGTATTTATTTTTCTGTTGTCTCCCTGCCCTCTCCCTTTGTATATCTCCCTCAGTATCTTTTATTTCCCCATAACTCTGACTCGTTTCTCTGTCCTCTCTATCTCACTATCTCTCTCCTTTCCCAGTATGATATTTTTAAAGTTGTTTTTAAAAAAAATTTAAGGGTTAGGGTTATTTGGCAAATTTAATAGTGTGCAAAATGAACTTGTTGAATAAATAGTAACAGAACAGTGAACAAATAAATAATAAACAAATAATATACCATAGTAAAGTAAACACATAATATACCATAGTAAAGTAAACAAATATTAAATACATAAATAATATTTGTCTCAATGTAATTAAATAAATACAAATTATATATATTGTCAGAATAATTGTATCTATGTTATCACAAAACTTTGTGTTCCAATGAGTTCCCGGCGACCAGACAAAAGCTGTCTTTGATCTTACCAATCAAAAGGCTTGTAAAACTCCACTGTGTAGGATGGGAAGTGACATGAAGGCGTCGGTTTCTTTCTTCTATTGTAATACCCGAGATCTACAAAGCGGAGAGGAAGCAGGGCCTGACTCCCCTCCAGGCACCTTTTCTTTGAACTGTTTTGTGACCAAAGGCAGCGGCTGTTTACGACCCCCTTCCTTTAGAGACAGCTGTTGCCATGTAATCAGGGAAAGTCCAAATAAAAGAGGAGGCGAACAATCTTTCGTCAGCGCATGGGACGACACTGTCCAAGGGTACAGTGTCTACGCGTTTCTCCTCAATTGAGCTAAATTTAATTATGTCTGTTTAATTCCTTGCTTCTTGTCTTGTTCAATAGATGTATATATATATATATATATATATATATATATATATATATATATATTTATATATATACACATATATATATATATATATATATATATATATATATATATATATATATATATATATATATATATATATATATATATATATAAATAAAAAGGGTTTAAGATGTTCATCATAATTCTTCTTCTGTGTACTTTGTGAACACTTGTAGTTTGAACAGTCTCTTAAAGTGAAACATATTGGTGCTTTGTTTGATTTATTTGGTTAATCAATTCCATAATGTAATTCCACATACGGATATGCTAAAGGTTTTAAGTGTTGTACAAGCATACAAATGTTTTAAATTTGATTTTCATCTAAGGTTATATTTCTCCTCTTTTGTTGAGAAGAATTGTTGTACATTCTTGGGTAGCAGGTTATAGTTTGATTTCTACATCATTTTAGCTGTTTGCAAATGCACCAATTCGTTGAATTTCAATATTTGTGATTCAATAAATAAAGGGTTTGTATGTTCTCTATATCCAACATTATGTATTATTCTAATTGATCTTTTTTGTAACACCGTTAGTGAATGAAGCGCACATTTGTAGTTGTTTCCCCTTATTTCTGCACAATAACTCAGATATGGTGACACTAGCGAACAGTAAAGAATATGAAGTGATTTTTGGTTACCTTGACTTGGTCATTTGAAAAGTAGCTCGCCTGTTAAAAAAAGTGTGGGCACCCCTGGGCTGAAACAACAAGAAGAAACATGTGATACTGGGGGTGAAATGAGCAGGGCTGACACTAATGACGGACAACTGGTAAAGTTAAAGTTAAAGTACCAATGATTGTCACACACACACTAGGTGTGGCGAAATTATTCTCTGCATTTAACCCATCACCCCCTGGGAGGTGAGGGGAGCAGTGGGCAGCAGCGGTGGCCGCGCCCGGGAATCATTTTTGGTGATTTAACCCCCAATTCCAACCCTTGATACTGAGTGCCAAGCAGGGAGGTAATGGGTCCCATTTTTATAGTCTTTGGTATGACTCGGCCGGGGTTTGAACCCACAACCTACCGATCTCAGGGCGGACACTCTAACCACTAGGCCACTGAGTAGGTGCCATGCAGAAACACACTTGCACAGGAGAATTGTTTGCAAAAAAACAACTAATTTTCAGAATACAACACCTTGATTGAACTCAATTATAGGGGACAATGCTTAGTTATAAAATGCAATACATTTGCTTAAATTGTCTTTGGTACACTGTCCACAACAATGCAAGGGCAGCCTACATTGAACTGGAAATCTGATCCCACAAGTGCTCTCCTTATAATTAACATGACATGCTGTTAATTCCAAGTGGTGTTTATTTCAAAGTTACTTGGATGACAAAATGCAAGTACTTTAACATTTGCAGAAGGAACTTATAGAGGTGTGAATGGAAGTCTCCCAGCCTCGGTTGTCTGTTTAAGTACTGCTTGGGAAGGTGTCTGCATCATTCCACTCATTGCTGCACGGATACCGCCGCCAGCACGCTCATAATAGCAGTCTCAGGAATTGTGTGTAGAGCAGAGGTTGTAAGGTTAGAAAGGGAATAGGAGAAAGTGAAATTGGGAGATGATTGACCGACAGTCATCTGACCTCTACATGCACCATGATGGACAGCAGACTGAACCACATCCCTCCAAAGTCCCAACAAATAATGTTAGTGATAAGAAGAAGCGGCCAGAAAATGGTCATTTATGATTATTTAATGTAACATGAACATTTATAAATTGAGTTGCATGAATTTATTCAAACATTTTTATCAAAAAGGTTAGATTTTGTATTGATCATATCTTAGCGCCAGGTACGGCCCGCCAGCATCCAAAATCCGGCACGCGGGTAAATATTTTCTTTTTTATTATTATTTTTTGAATCTGTCCTTTCTAGCCCATCCATCAATCCATTTTCTACCGCTTGTTAATATTGGTGTCTCCTAGCATATATATATATATATATATATATATATATATATATATATATATATATATATATATATATACATATATATATATATACATATATATACATATATATATATATATATATATATATATATATATATATATATATATATATATATACATATATACATATATACATATACATACATATATATACATATATATAAATATATATATATATAGCCTGGCCCCTGGCCAAATTTTTTTAACCCAATGCGGCCCCCGGGTCAAAAAGTATGGGGACCCCTGCCTTAGAGTAATGCAGATTTCAGCAGTGTCAAGCATAGAATGCAACTAATTCAGGACCAACTAGTTTATTGCCTAAACAAGCTGCAGAAGAAACTGAAACAAAAATAATGACTTAACTAGTTGCTGTAAGAGAACTGTTCATTGATGTAAATTGTGTTACACACTGAGAACAGGAAGTAAACATATGTGTTGGTAGTTGCTATGAAGTGGAAAGCGGGTAGGATTAAATTAAATTGCTTTTTCCCCCCACTCTTTTTTGGATATATTGCAAAGAGAAATGGAAATAGGTCAAATATGTGATGTATTGCGCTGAAGTTGTATACAGTATTTTCCAGACCATATAGGGCGCACCGGATTATAAGGCGCACTGCCGATGAATGGTCTATTTTCGATCTTATTTCATATATATGGTGCACCGGATTATAAGGCGCATTAAAGGAGTCTTTTTTTTCTCTTTTTTTTTCTAAATGTAAAACACTTCCTTGTGGTCTACATAACATGTAATGGTGGTTCTTTGGTCAACATGTTAAATAGATTATGTTTTACAGATCATCTTCAAGCCGCTTTCTAACAGTCTCTTCAGGATGCGCCGTTTTGTGAGCGGTCTTATTTACGTGGCTCACCTTCGGCAGCGTCTTCCCCTCGTCATCTTTGTTGTAGCGGTGTAGCGTGCAAGGACGGGAGTGGAAGAAGTGTCAAAAGATGGAGCTAACTGTTTTAATGACATTCAGACTTTAATTAAATCAATAACGGAGCAGCATCTCCTCATCCGGAAACAACAACAAGGCCGGAAATGTGTCCCGTGAAAAAACGTCCGACCGGAACTCTCTAATAACTAAAGTTCCTTGGGTGAATAATGTAAACTCACTACACCGGTATGTTTTAGCGCTTTCATGGCGAGTTTACTGACAGATATAAGTAAGAACTTTACATTACTTTATATTAGAAATGGCAACAGCGGAGAATGAATGTCCCATAACAAGAAGGTAGACAAAAAGAAGAAGCTTATCACTACTGTGTCGTCACAAACTACAAAGGCAGACGTGCGCAATTTTTCAGGATTTATGCAGATCCCAAGTACAGATCAGCAGGTACCAGAAGGTAAGAAAAGTTGTTTTTGCATAATATTGCGAAAAAAACCACCAGATAATATGTCTTACCTTATACACACACCATAATAATACTCCTATGTTGAAGTACAGTAGAATCCATCAAGCGGTGCGGCTTCATAGCTTACCAAAGTCGTACTAAAACATTTTGATAGATTTTTGAGCGCCGTGTGTAATGTTCTATATTTTCAATGGAACGTATAAAATGTTGGTGTTGTTTACTTGAGTCAGATTGCCATCATAGTGCAGTCGACACGTATCTCTTATGTTTGACTGCCATCTACTGGTCACACTTATCATTACACCATGTACCAAATAAAATTGCTTCGAGGTCGGTAAGCAAAACCAGAATTATTCCGTACATTAGGCGCATTGGGTTATAAGGAGCACTGTCGAGTTTTGAGGGGAAGAAAATGATTTTAAGTGCGCCTTATAGTCCAGAAATTACGGTACACATGAAAAATATATCATGTAAATTCGAAGATGTCCCCCTTGCAACTCACTGCCACAAATAGATGGCAGTCCTGTGAGAAAGACGCAAACGTCATGGGGGATTATGTCACTAAGTGGTGCAAACATACATATACACATACTGTACATATACAAGTACATATGCATACTTACACTCATGCACATAATCACGTTTCATCAAACATATATTAACGTTGTTGCCCTAGGGTAAACTGGGTATAACACATGGCACACGGACAAAGCTTAACCTATCCATCCATCCATCCATTTTCTACCGCTTATTCCCTTTTGGGGTCGCGGGGGGCGCTGGAGCCTATCTCAGCTACAATCGGGCGGAAGGCAGTGTACACCCTGGACAAGTCGCCACCTCATCGCAGGGCCAACGCAGATAGACAGACAACATTCACACTCACATCCACACACTAGGGCCAATTTAGTGTTGCCAATCAACTTATCCCCAGGTGCATGTCTTTGGAGGTGGGAGGAAGCCGGAGTACCCGAAGGGAACCCACGCAGTCACGGGGAGGACATGCAAACTCCACACAGAAAGATCCCGAGCCCGGGATTGAACCCAAGACTACTCAGGACCTTCGTATTGTGAGGCAGATGCACTAACCCCTCTGCCACCGTGAAGCCCAGCTTAACCTATTGTTACTATAACAATCTACAAGGTTAATGTAGGTTGCTTCTCTTTCTCCCCCTCCATTTTTCTGCATTATTTCGTATCTCAGGTTATCATTACGTATATGTATTGTTGCATTTGAAAAACTGTATTGTTGATAATAAAGGTAAAGATATTGGTATTGTTCATTATCAATAGCGCTATTTCTATTGGTATTTGTATTGCTCCATTTGTAGTGTAATAATGCTCATTGTCATTTCTGTATTATTTTTTATTTTCGCTAACTGCTTATTTCCTATTACTTTTACCATCATATTTGTACATGTCGTATTTGCTGATGTTGCTCTATTGTTGTTGTTGTTGTTGTTTGCTGTTGTTGTTTTTGTCTCTCTGTCTAATCCCCCTCTTGTCCCCACAATTTCCCCCTCTGTCTTCCTTTTTGTTCTCTTTCTATCCCCTCCTGCTCCGGCCCGGCTGCACTAAATGATAATATAAATACATTTAATAAAGTCAAATACAAATAAGGCAACAAGAGAAGTATCCTACACTTCTCTTTTGTAAAGTAAATCTGAACAGCCGACATGGGCATCTACATCAACTATATGATTTGCCTGAGAAGCTGGACAGGCCAAAAAAATAAATAAATAAATAAAAATAAATAAATAAATTAATTAATAAATAAATAAAAAAAATAAGTGGTGCAAATTTAGCTGGGTGAAAATCGGTCAAAGAGCCGTTTGAAAAATTTTGCTTTTATGAAGATTAAAATTTGCAAACAAGTGTAAAAAAAAAAAAAAAAATTCAGGACATTTCCAAACAACGCACTTGATTTAATATCAAATATCGTACACTGAACTTTTTTTTCCCTTCACAGTCGATCGCAATTTTTCAACAAGCTTCTATTTTTAAACTCTCCTCACGAACAATAAGAGCCATCACTTCCTCCTTCTGCTACTCTCTTTTACTTCCTAATTTCCCCACCCATCCATTGCCGTCAGATCATAGTATGTGAACTCTCATTACAGGGGTGTTAATAGACTCTTGAGCGCCGAGATCCTCTTTATTATCCTCCGACCGCCGACTACATTTCTAAGCTGATTAGCCGGAGCTGTCTATTCAGCATTTCAATTACGAATCAACCAGCGGATTTCCAATAGTCAAGCGCACTTAATGCCTTATTATATATTGCTGACATTCTTCGAGCATGTCATAATGTTCAAATACTTTAATCCTCGAAAAAAAAAAAAACAAGGACGGAGGATCTGCAGAATAATGACATCACGGCAAACTGAGGCTGGGAGGGAAATGGCAGAAGTAGCTATTAACAGCAATTGATGGCAGTTTAGAGCAGGCGTGCAGTTTTAGTATAAATGGAACAGCTGGCAATCATGGGAAGAAATGACGCACATGACTTGGCGAAGGAGGTCGAGCTCATTGCTGTGTGTGCGTGACCCGGTGTGCATGTTGCCGGATTTTTTTCTGATGTCATTTGCACATCAGCCAAAAATATGACGATCTCTGGCTGGGTATTATCAGCACTGTATCTGTTTAAAGTCTCCAGCTTTATCAAATACCCGCTCGCTGTGGTTCTGTCCGTCTCCCTTTCACACTCACTAATCCATTTTGGTCATTGATAATCCAGCAACTGTATGCGCCGATGCTGAAAAAAAAAAAACTAAACCGCGAACATGCGTGGTGACCACGTCATTGCGGTTCGTATTTTGGAGCCTGTGATCTTTTTATCACTTGTATTTGTCGTTTGGCCCCAAAGGTCAGAGAGGATGGCATCAAAAGAAAGGAAGCATTCACGCGAAACGAGTGGAAAAAAAATAAAAATAAATCAACTGGGGAATTTCCACTAAACATTCACATTTTTAACAGCTTTTAAAAAAAACATAAAAAGGGTTGTTTTTGTGTGGACTGTTTGTAGAAGTGCTTTGTGTATTTGATGTTGCTGTAGTTACATAGACGCTAATGTTTCAGGGCAATACTAGGGAACAATTGAATCTCTTTACATCTTATTTTTGGCTGCAGTTTTGCAGCAAATCCTCTGTAAGGAAAGGTACCTTTCTCATTTGAACTGATACGGTACCAATTCCCGGTACCTAGGAATCGAAACCGGTACCATTTTGTGGCACTCGTGTGTGTGTTAATGTGGTAATACAGGGTAAGTGCACAAACAATCGCTCAAAATGCTTAACCGAAAACCACAACATCACCATCACTGTTTAGTAGAGATGTCCGATAATATCGGACTGCCGATATTATCGGCCGATAAATGCTTTATCGGTATCGGTTTCATAAAGTAAAATTTATGACTTTTTAAAACGCCGCTGTACGGAGTGGTACACGGACGTAGGGAGAAGTACAATAAACCTTAAAGACAATCACATAATATCAACGGCTTTTCACACACACACAAGTGAATGCAAAGCATTCTTGGTCAACAGCCATACAGGTCACACTGAGGGTGGCCGTATAAACAACTTTGACACTGTTACAAATATGCGCCACACTGTGAACCCACACCAAACAAGAATGACAAACACATTTCGGGAGAACATCCGCACCGTAACACAACATAAACACAACAGATCAAATACCCAGAATCCCTTGCAGCGCGAACTCTTCCTACGCCCTACCCCACCACACTTTAACCCCCCCCCCCCCCAACCCCACCCACCTCAACCTCCTCATGCTCTCTCAGAGAGAGCATGTCCCAAATTCCAAGCTGCTGTTTTGAGGCACGTTAAAAAAAATTATGCACTTTGTGACTTCAATAATAAATATGGCAGTGCCATGTTGGCATTTTTTTCCATAACTTCAGTTGATTTATTTTGGAAAACCTTGTTACATTGTTTAATGCATCCAGCGGGGCATCACAACAAAATTAGGCATAATAATGTGTTAATTCCACGACTGTATATATCGGTATCGGTTGATATCGGAATCGGTAATTAAGAGTTGGACAATATCGGAATATCGGATATCGGCAAAAAATCCATTATTGGACATCTCTACTGTTAGCATCAATACGAATGGCCCAACGAATCCTAAGTAACACTGCACCAGCGCCACTTAAGCACTTTGTCCAGTTTACATCTGCTGTGACAACTAGAAACATACATATATATATATATATATATATATATATATATATATACATATATATATATATATATATATATATATATATATATATATATATATATATATATATAAATAAATTAAATAAAATAAATATATATATTTATATATATATATATATATATATATATATATATAAAATAATTAACAAAAAAAATTATATATATATATATATATATATTTTTTTTTTTTTTTAATTATTTTATATATATAGATATATATATATATATATATATTAGAGATGCACGGATAGGCAATTATTTCATCCGCAACCGCATCAGAAAGTCGTCAACCATCCGCCATCCACCCGATGTAACATTTGATCAGAACCGCACCCGCCCGCCATCCGCCCGCACCCGCCCGTTGTTATATATCTAATATAGACGATGCAAGGCATTAGTGAGGTTATAAAGCTTTTGCCTGTTAAAGAAAGGAGACTGATCCAATGCAGCACAGACATTCGCGTGCCACGCTGTCACGACCCAGACGCACACCAGTGCGCAATCATATGGGAGCCGCGCTGAGCGCACCTCCAAGCGCGTCTCGCTGCCGGCGACGGCCGGGTATGGGCCCAACGCTCCAGCGCCATCCATTTTCAGGGCTAGTTGATTCGGCAGGTGGGTTGTTACACACTCCTTAGCGGGTTCCGACGTCCATGGCCACCGTCCTGCTGTCTATATCAACCAGGGTGAGCCCCACCCCTTTCGTGAGCGCACTGCGCGCGGAGTGACCCCTGTTACGCGCCCCCGGCAACAGGGGTGGCGGGCAGGTAAGCTGCGCGGGCGGAGCGCGCGGAGTGACCCCTGTTACGAGCCCCCGGCCACGGGGGTGGCGGGCAGGTAAACTGCTTACCTGCTGCGCGTGACGCCGGCCCCGGCGAAGGCGGACGAGGCGGGGTGTCGGTGCGGTGGGCGCGGTGGTGACCCTGGACGTGCGTCGGGCCCTTCTCGCGGATCGCCTCAGCTACGGCTCCCGGTGGGGCCCTCTCAGGGGAAGGGGCCTCGGTCCCGGACCCCGGCGAGGCGTCGGGGGCCTTCTCCGCTCCGTAAAAGTGTCCATCTCTTTTTCTTTTTTTTCTTCTGTTGTGGCATATGCAGCAGGTGCCTGCTCGTTTTTCGTATGTGGGTAACAACATTTAACTATGCATATATATTTCCGAATTGGTTTAACTGCCACCCGCCTGAATCTATTTAAAATCTAATTTTTTTTTATTTCAACCGCCCGACCCGACCCGACCCGACCCGCGGATAAAATCTAATTTTTTTAAATTTCATCCGCCCGATCCGCGGATAATCCGCGGACTCCGCGGTTGTGCCCGCAAACCGCACATCTCTAATATATATATATATATATATATATATATATATATATATATATATATATATATATATATATATATATATATATATATCACATCTCTAATATATATATATATATATATATATATATATATATATATATATATATATATATATATATATATATGTATATATTAGAGATGTGCGGTTTGCGGGCACAACCGCGGAGTCCGCGGATTATCCGCGGATCGGGCGGATGAAATTTTAAAAAATTAGATTAGTTATATATATATATATATATATATATATATATATATATATATATATATATATAAATATATAAAAAATCCATTATTGGACATCTCTACTGTTAGCATCAATACGAATGGCCCATCGAATCCTAAGTAACACTGCACCAGCGCCACTTAAGCACTTTGTCCAGTTTACATCTGCTGTGACAACTAGAAATATATATATATATATATATATATATATATATATATATATATATATATATATATATATATATATAAATTAATTAAAAAAATAAAATAAATAAATAAATAAATATATATATAAAATAATTTACAAAAAAATAAATATTATATATATATATATATATATAAAATAATTTACAAAAAAATAAATATATATATATATATATATATATATATATATATATATATATATATATATATATATATATATATATATATATATATATATACATATAACAACTCTAATCACAGAAAATCATCAGCAAACATAACTATTGTTATTGGAGCAAAAACTCCACCAAGTATTACTAAGGTATTACCACGGGAACGCTTGTCAGAAGGAATTGAAATTCTTCTCCAATCAGCAGGTTTACACTACTGATGAGTAATTTTCCCTGAGAAAACGGTGCAGCCTATACGCTTACTACGTGTACGAGAGGATTTTCTCTGTGAAGTCTGTGTTGAAACCCGGATTAGGAGTGCACAGGCTGTGGGGAGTCTGTACAGTTTGTGTGCTGGTATGAATCGAAAGAAGGCTCCAGACAAAGGTACCAAGAAGCAATGTGTGTGCAGCACCACCCAAAGTGTTGGAAGTTAAGGAACAGAATGAGGTGCAAGGGTCTCATAAAAAGAAGGTGATGGAGAGGCGTAGAACGGGGAGACGAGGCAGCCGCCAGATTGAGATTGAGTGGTATAAAATTGGTGGGCATGGTCTATAATTAAGGAGTGAATGGGAAGGAAAGTACGGGGCAAAAAAAGTGGAACTGCAGGAGAATATAAACAGTGAACAATATAAGACAACGAGTTATAGAGCACTCAAACGTAGTAAAGGAGACAGCAGATGGTAGGGATTATTCTGGACTAAAATACTCTGGGCCCTACAGAGGGAAGGCCGCAGACATAAAACTAGTAGAGTCCATCTGCCGCAAATAGACCAAAAGAAGCTGCAGGTTCACAATTACCATAACAACAAAATTTAAAAAAAAAAGAATGCAATTTTGTAGCTCCTACTGTTATGTTGCAATACTTGCTAACACACATAAATAATACAAATAATAACATTCATTTGTACAGTATCTTTCTAGAAACACACAACACAGCCAACACAGCATCAGCAGGTGCATGTTGGCATATTCTTCATGTGACTGTCAACATAAAACCTTTTTCCAATTTATGTTTTACATGCAGTTATTTGTACGCTGATATCCCGAATGCCTGTTAATTGTGTCCAGACAAGAAAGAGAGACAGGAGGCGGAGAGAAAAAGTGCAGGTGTGTGTGTGTGTGTGTGTGTGATTACCTTTTCCAGTGTGTGTGCAAAACCATGAACCTGCAAAACAAAAGGACACGATAACATTACTGTGATTTTCTGACAACCCGTCATCCGCCACTACAGCGCCATTTCATTACAGTCAAATTCTTTATAAACAGAGGTTATTAAAATGATGCCTTTTCGAGATACCGTACCATACCACAGTGTTTTTAGACCTTTTGTGAGCCGAGGCACATTTTTTTTCATTGAAAAAAATCCCGAGGCACACCATTAGCAGAAAACATTAAAAAATTAAACTCAGCAGCCAATATTGACAACTAAAAGGGTCATATTTTCATGCATTAATGATACATGGGGCTTTTTACTGCCATGTTGGGGGAAAAAATATATATCACAAGTCGTATTGGGGCTTTTCTCCTTCCTCAAAATCAATTTTATGTTATTTGTATTCCAAAGAACTACCATGTGGCGATGATGCGGATAACAAAGTATGTGGTGCATCATCAGAATGTTTCATTATTTTTCATTACTTAAGGGACAAAAAGATTGACTGACAGGCCGTCGACAGCAGTGTTGTTCAACCTTTTTTGAGCCGAGGCACATTTTTTAATTGAAAAAATCCCGCGGCACACCACTAGCAGAAAACATAAAAAAATGAAACTCAGCAGACGATACTGACAGTAAAAAGTCGTTCTCGCAATTGTTGGCTATGAATTCAAACCATAACCAAGCATGCATCACTATAGCTCTTGTCTCAAAGCAGGTGTACTGTCACATCACGCCCTGACTTATTTTGATTTTTTGTTTTAGTTCTTGTCTTGCGCTCCTATTTTGTTGTTGATTGTCATGTCATGTACGGATGTACTTTGTGGACGCCGTCTGCTCCACACGTAGTAAGTCTTTGCTGTCGTCCAGCATTCTGTTTTTGTTTACTTTGCAGCCAGTTCAGTTTTAGTGACGTGAAGTGAATTATATTTATATAGCACTTTTCTCTAGTGACTCAAAGCGCTTTACATAGTGAAACCCAATATCTAAGTTACATTTAAACCAGTGTGAGTGGCACTGGGAGCAGGTGGGTAAAGTGTCTTGCCCAAGGACACAACGGCAGTGACTAGGATGGCGGAAGCGGGGACCAAACCTGGAACCCTCTACCAACCGAGCTATACCGCCCCAGGTAGCTAGGTATGTTTTAGTTTTATTTTGCATAGCCATCCCTAAGCTTCAATGCCTTTTGTTTATTTTTGGTTTAAGCATTAAATACCTTTATACCTGCACGCTGCCTCCCGTGCAGACATAGTTTCCATGCGGAATCTACTGTATGTCTGCGTATTTAAACTTCCGGGCACTCAATGCAGTCTTTGATGATTATTGACCATTAATTTAAGCAACATAAATTATATCAAAGCTTCTTTCTAATATATGAATTGTTGCAGCCTTATTTGAAACCTTGGTCAAGGCTCTGGGACATGAAGGCAGGGGCACCGCTGGGGATTTTGGGCCCCATGAAAAGAATCTTTACAGGGCCCCCAACACAGTGTCATTATTTTTTCTGTATTATAATTTCATCATCATTAGGGGCCTCTCTGGGCCCCCCTCAATCATGGGCCCCTAGAATCCGTCTCCTTTACCCCCCCTTTTCGGCGCCCCTGCATGAAGGAATACTGTTCAGTATAGTAGTCTTATTCATGGTTTATGTGTATACTAGAGTTGTACGGTATACCGATATTAGTATAGTACCGCGATACTAATTAATCATATTCGGTACTATACAGCCTCTGAAAAGTACCGGTTCACCCCCCCCCCCTCGTCGTCACGTCGTGTCATTGCTGGTTTACGAGCAGACGAGCATGTTCGACAATGCACAATCACGGAGTACTTACAAGCAGTAAAAATGTAAACAAACGCCATTGGTGGATCTACACCTAACATCCACTGTAATGATACCAAGTACAGGAGCGTATCTAGTCGATACTACTATAATTCCGTCGATATTTTTTGGCATCACAACATCTTCTTTCGTTTTTTTAAAAAAATTCATATTATGTTTATAAACTCAGGAAAACTTTGTGCCTGGACACATGAGGACTTTGACTATGACCAATGTATGATCCTGTAACTACTTGGTATCGGATTGATACCCAAATTTGTGGTATCATCCAAAACTAATGTAAAGTATCCAAACAACAGAAGAATAAGTGATTATTACATTTTAACAGAAGTGTAGATAGAACATGTTAAAACAGAAAATAAGCAGATATTAACAGTAAATGAACAAGTAGATGAATATTTCATTTTCTACCACTTGTCCTTAATAATTTTGACAAAATAATACAATGGAAAATGACACAATATGCATATGTCAGCAGACTAATTAGGAGCCTTTGTTTGTTTACTTACTACTAAAAGACAAGTTGTCTAGTATGTATCGAAAAGTATCAAACTATTTGTAGTACCGGTACCGGTACCAAAATATTGGTATCAGGACAACACGAGTGTATACATTTACATCAAAGGGGTGAGTTGGCACAATATCTGACCAAAAAGTATGTGGTCAAATTTTTGTCCCAGTCCACCCCTATGTAAAACTGTGATTATTCTCTCTAAACCGTGTTCATGGGTGTCTCCAACAAAAAAGGTGGTACCACTTGAATTTGTAATGATCTATTGGTATATAAATGACCTCAATTATGGAAGGGACGTCCTCTCGGTATGCAGTGCGGTGTGGCGACCAGCCGGAGTATAAGTGCATATAAAGTAAAGTACACATGTTAACCGCAGATGGAGTGAGTTAAACATCCATCAACAACATGAGCTTCTCACACATGCTTGGGTCCTGTCAGCAGCGTCTACCATTGCGCTTCCGTAATTGCCTATTGAGCCGTGTCACTCACAACCTTTTCTGGTTCTTGTAGCTGGTAATTGTTCATTATTCAAGCCTGAGTGCTGGAATTTGAAGAGTTTCCGAGAATGCTGATGCTCTCGCACCATTTCTGATATTTAAAAGCAGGTAAAGTGGTGGACTTAACCCTTGTGTGGTGTTCGGGTCTGTGGGACCCGTTTTCATTTTTTTATTAAAAGAAAAATGATACAATTAATTAATTTTTCAAACTGAGAGTCACTGACTTTGGCTCATTTTCTGTGAAGAACATATATCAGAATACATATTTAATGACCACACACCATACACATTTCTATTACATATAAGATGTCCGGGTCCACTGGACCCGGGGCTAATAGAAGTGTGGAAATTGATGTTCTGTGTACCACACGCACCCACCCACCCACCCACACACACACACACACACACACACACACACACACACACACACACACACACACACACACACACACACACAGCAGGCCTAGACAGGAGGAGGACAGAGTGTAGGTACACAGAACATCAGAGGGTCAAATGTGCGAGAAAATGAGAGCAGACAGTGTTGACAACCAATGTTGCAACCTTGTGTGGGAACCGCAGGTGCAGAAACACAAAAGAAGAATCCCTGTGGGATGCAGAAACTGGCAGAGAAATTTTCCGTGCAACGTTCATATTGTTGTTACTCAGCCAGCGTTTGTGGGTTTGATGGACCCGTTGCATTTTGTGGCTTGTAATGCCTCACAATCAAACACTTTTTGTCATGTCTGTGTGATCATGTTTTGTTTTAGTCATGTTCGGTTTTGTTTTTGGACTTTTTGTGGACTTTTGTTTTGTTTTGTCACCATAGCAACCCATTAGTTTTCACCTGTCACGTCACGCACCTGTTTCACGTTTTGAGTCACGCACCTGTTTTCGTTAATCATGTCGGTAGTATTTAAGTTCATTGTTTTCAGTTCGTCGTTCTGGCGAAATCCCGGATTCATACCCCTGTCACACTTTTACCTCTGCGCACTTCATAGTCCATGCCAAGTAAGTTTTTTTTGTTTATTAATCCCACAGTTAGTGTTTTTGTTTAATTGTTCACAGTTTTTTGCCCACGTGCAAGTCTTTTTGTTTCGTTAGTCAAGTTTGTACATCCACCTTGAGCGCGCTTTTTGTTCCTTTGAGTGTTATAAATAAATATGTATTCACCTTCACGCCATGACCAGTCCAGCTTTACTTGCATCTCGGGAAAACAAACACACCATAGTCATCGTCTTGACACTTTTATGTTAAAATACTGAACAGATGTTTACCTTATCCCAATAAACATCTGTTCAGTATTTTAACATAAAAGTGTTTGATTGTGAGTCATTAAAAGCCACAAAATGCAACGGGTCCATCAGACCCACAAACGCTGGCTGAGTAACAATAATATGAACATTACACAAGGGTTAAACTTACTTTGAAGTTGTTTGGAAACAATGTGTGCAGTGTAGGGATGCAACAATAAACGGTCAGAATGATATAACTCTTGACGGTTAGTACCACTCTTTTAAATCAAAATGATAGAAAAAACGTGACTGATAACTGCACTTTGACAAACCCACAGACTGACTGGCTAACATGAAAACAAGAGACATTAACGTCTTTCCCCTTTAAGAAACGATATACCCTCAATCTGAACTTACATAAACACATTACTGTCTGGACAACTAAGATATTCGATTGTGCACATTGAACCTACAAGCACAGACTGATCGTTCTATACTCAGGGGAATACAAGACAAAAGTCTTTTTACGGTGTGTTCAAGGACTGCTGACGCTACAACGCCCATATGAAATAATATAGAATTAAAACTAATTGTTTTAATAAATCCTAAAGTGCTACAGTACAAATAAATATTTAAATCAATAAGGTCTTAGCCATTAAAATAGATAAAATACTAAGACTAAAACACAATCATGAAACTTAAGAAACACAAAACATGATAAATAGTGGGTTTTCTAACATCCATCCATCCATCCATCTTCTTCCGCTTATCCGAGGTCGGGTCGCGGGGGCAGCAGTCTAAGCAGGGAAGCCCAGATTTCCCTCTCCCCAGCCACTTGGTCCAGCTCCTCCCGGGGGATACGGAGGCGTTCCCAGGCCAGCCGGGAGACATAGTCTTCCCAACGTGTCCTGGGTCTTCACAGTGGCCTCCTACCGGTCGGACGTACCCGAAACACCTCCATAGGGAGGCGTTCGGGTGGCATCCTGACCAGATGCCCGAACCACCTCATCTGGCTCCACTCGATGTGGAGGAGCAGCTGCTTTAGTTTGAGCTCCTCCATGTTGACAGAGCTTCTCACCCTATCTCTAAGGGAGAGCCCCGCCACCCGGCGGAAGAAACTAATTTCGGTCGCTTGTACCCGTGACCTTTCGGTCATAACCCAAAGCTCATGACCATAGGTGAGGATGGAAACGTAGATCGACCGGTAAATTGAGAGCTTTCCCTTCCAGCTCAGCTCCTTCTTCACCACAACGGATCGATACAGCGTCCGCATTACTGAAGACGCCGCACCGATCCGCCTGTTGACCTCCCGATCCACTCTTCCCTCACTCGTGAACAAGACTCCGAGGTACTTGAACTCCTCCACTTGGGGCAAGATCTCCTCCCCAACCCGGAGATGGCACTCCACCCTTTTCCGGGCGAGAACCATGGACTCGGACTTGGAGGTGCTGATTCCCATCCCAGTCGCTTCACACTCGGCTGCGAACCGATCCAGTGAGAGCTGAAGATCCTGGCCAGATGAAGCCATCAGGACCACATCATCTGCAAAATGCAGAGACCTAATCCTGCAGCCACCAAACCAGATACCCTCAAAGCCTTGACTGCGCCTAGAAATTCTGTCCATAAAAGTTATGAACAGAATCGGTGACAAAGGGCAGCCTTGTCGTAGTCCAACCCACCCCAGAAACGGGTCCGACTTACTACCGGCAATGCGGACCAAGCTCTGACACCGATCATACAGGGAGCGGACCGCCACAATCAGACAGTCCGTTACCCCATACTCTCTGAGCACTCCCCACAGGACTTCCCGGGGTACACGGTCGAATGCCTTCTCCAAGTCCACAAAGCACATGTAGACTGGTTGGGCAAACTCCCATGCACCCTCAAGGACCCTGTTTTCTAACAGTGTGAATTAATTTTAATTGTTTAAAAAAAATACCTGGTCAAAAATTTCAGTGCGCAGTACTTTTTCAGCACAATACCACGATAATAATGGTGACCGTGATCATTTTGGTCATGATAACCGTGGTATGACATGTTCATATCGTTACATCCCTAGCGCAGTGGTACCTGTTTTCATAAGTCCAGGTTTTAGTATGATTCAGTTTAAGACTATTTTTTGGACCAAAACATATCACTGTTTTCACGCACTGTTTCGGTTTTAGTGCAAATAAACATATCTTGGCGATTTAGTCCCGCTGCCTTTTTTTAATTTTAAGTACGGTTGCAAAATAACCCACCGTAGACCCAAATAAATATGTCCAGAGTCTCACTGCAAAAAAGCACGCTGCTACGGTAAGTCTTACCAGCTGCCCTTTGTAGTTTTGTAGAGAGTAAAGCGGTCTGGCGCTTGTGTGTTTGCATCAGATGATGTAAACAAAGTCGAGCGAGCACAAAGTCGTTGTCCGTGCGGATACATAAGGTTTGACAAACTATTGAATTCAAGCAATAAATCATAGTACCGTATTTTTCGGACTATAAGTCGCAAGTTCTTTCATAGTTTGGCTGG